>NC_134155.1:19060000-19255000 GCF_033958435.1 Carettochelys insculpta
TCAGGTACTATTTTTGTTATTGGTTTGTATTACTGTAGCACTTAGGAGCCCAAGTCATAGATAAGGCTGTACAGGCACAAAACAAGAAGATGTACTCAACAAGGGTACACGCTGAATTCTGAAAGTAGCCAAAATCTTGGTGAGAAGTCTCTGATATTGGTCCTGAGCACAAACTGTACGGAGGACAGAATGAAGGCCTGGTGGGCGGATAATAGAATGTTGTGGAAGGAGAGAAACATCAATAAACTTTACTGTTGGAGCTGCAAAGCATTTGAATGGTGCCTGTTTGTTATTCTGTAATCAGGCTGCTAAATTTTGGAATGAATGGTGAAGTCATCACCTTTGGGAAATCTAATGGAGGGGCCTGGTAAGCCTGCAGATGGAATGAAAACCAACATTCTAAATCCAGAACGGATAATCTGCCAGACTTTTCAATCAATCAGTGACAGGTAATCTTGAAAGGTTTAGACATTTTATCCCATTAGGTATAATCCAACTTAATATCGGCAGCTCTCTACAAACAAAGAACACCGTCATCGATCCTAATAGCATAATCAACACAGATTATTCTTTTTTTTACTATTATTTTTTTTGTTGTTATGCATTAATACAGCACTTACAATATGCTTAATGTTTTACAACTCAAACCAAATTAAAAAATTGTGCTAGGTCTCTGTCATTGTTACAAAACTGCATTTTTGTGCAGTAACCTGAAGATTGAAAGGATCAATTGGTAGACCTGGTCAAAACCTTTCTTTTTTTTTTTTTTTTCTGCCGGGATGTGAAGGTGAGGGGTAAGATTTGCAGTGGTTTGTGGTGTTCATAGATTTCTTTGTCAATACATTTAAATTGTCAACAATTTATTGTGCCAAAAAGTGAAATTTGCCATATAATCAGCAGTGTTGAATGGAAAGGTAATAGTGATGCTAAACCTTAATAAAATTAATAATACAAAAGTAATTTTGAGAAGTTGCTATAACAATTCAGTCAGACATAAGTAGCCTCATATCTATTCTTCCACCATTCACTGCTGGGTGAAAGTCCTTCCAGGTTAACATCATGAACCAGTCGGGCTTAATTTTTCCCTGCAGATTTTGTGTTCTGTATACTCTGAATCTCCTAATTCTCCTCTGGCCCCCAGTCTGTCACTACCTTGTTTCATATCAGTAGTAAAACTGCCAGATTACATTAGTGGTTTACTTAGACAGGTATGTGTAGGCATTTTAGTGGAAACCTCTAAATGTAAGCGAGTAAAGGTGGTCTTGACCAAAAGTACCAGGAGGTAGCAGAGGCCTGTAACTGAGCCCTGAACCACAGTTGTTGTTGCTATTTCACCCCAGTACATCCCAGCAGTTCCTGCTTCTCTCTAAGGATGACAGTGTGAGGCTCTCTCTAATTTCTGGTTTCAAAGCTGTTGGCTCTCTTAAACTTTTGCCTCCAAATGGTGAACCTCAGACAGAGGGAACGTTTTCCTCTTGGCTTTCTCTGGGCCATAGCAGGTGATTAATCAGATTAGTTGCCTTCCTACTTGCAGCTACTTTGAAAAATCAGCCTGGTGCAGTTTGTTACCTCCCCCTTCCCCACCTCAGTACTCAAATGAAGCCTGTTCAGTGCCCCAGCCAGGGAATCTCTGAGTCCTACAGCTTTTATTTATGCTTTTGCCACATGCTCACAGTTGTGCACAAAACTTGAACTCCCCGCCCTCCTAACTCACAGACACTTTTTTTTTTTGAATTACTAGCGGGTGACAAATAGCTACTGCTTTCCACTCCATTTCTCCAGGCACAGCTTCTTTCCTGTCCTCATGAGGTTTCTGACCTTTCAGTCGATGCCTTTTGCAGCCCCCTAGGGGCCTCTAGGGAGTTGTAATGGACTCACGTTAATTGCCTGTTGAAGGACAGAAGCAGTTCTGTGCAGGATGATTGGTGATCCCCCTGTGAGTACAGCTGTCCTGGTCAGTGAAAAGATTGATCTGACACACACACAAACATTGCAGCTCACTGCTCAATGCATCGCACACACCATGCACATAATCACTGCTCTGGCTTTAGTGGTTTCCTGTCTGCCCAAGCTACACTGTGGTGCTATTTGCTAGCACAGTGACTCAGAGATGGGAGAGACTATCCATTCTAATCCCCTTGTGGGTTACGGTAGTTTAGATAGAAGATACCCCACAGAGTGCAGTATAATCCAAAGATTTATAAAGTCAACCTGATGGACTTGCTCCCCTATCCCCCACCCCCCGCCCCTTTGCTCTCAGTGGAAGTAAACCTTTCAGTCTCAGCTAGACATGTTCTCTTGAGGTTTTCAAGGCAAGTGATGCTTTTAAAAAATCACACAGGAAAGAAACCCTCATTTTCAGGAAAATCCAAACACTTCTTTAAAATCAAAGAAAGAGGAAAGATAAAGATTTGCTTTTGCTTCCTTTGTTTGTTTGTTGGTTTGTTTTGTTTTTGTCATTGTATCTAAACTAGAGCTCAGCAGTTCAGTTTGCAGACCTCTACACAAATGTTATTTTTTTCTTATTTTCAGTTTGCATGTGTTCACTCTGAGTCTTGGGTTCAAGTATAAAATTTCAAATTTAAAGTCAGCTGAAATCATCAAGGCTACCTTGGTATATTAAAACCTTGCAAAATTACCACTATGCAAGTTTTCTTTCTAAAAATACTAATCAGGTCTAAACCTCCCGTGTCTTGGCCCCCGTCTAATTAAAATAAGCTTTCAACCTGATTCATGTTTCGTCATTTGTAACAAAGGTTTTACGCTGGTCTGGTCACCACACTGAGACTGTTGTCTCTAAAGTAAATCCCCAGTCAAGTTTAAAAGGATTGGGTTAAATATTGTTAGGTTTTCTTCTCATCTGCTTCATCTTGTCTGCTCCAGGTTTTGAGATGGTCCAGAATTATATCTCTCGATGATCTGATTACCTGGTAAATTTGTGTAGTTCAGGATCTTGATTTTGCAATTGTCATTCATCCTTGTCATAAAGGCTTCAACTGAAACTTGACATCCAGACCCTGTGTAACTGTGGGTCATTTGAGGCCCAGATCCACATGTAATTCTGCATGCCAGTTTTAACATCTCAGAGTCTAGAATTCCAAGTACGTGTAAATCTGATACAGAGTCCATTAGCATTGAGTGATACAGCTGCCACAGCTTTGGAGCAATATGTGATGTTTAAACATTTTTACATTATAGTTGCTGTTCATGTTCTCTGAAAAAGTATAGGAATGAAGGGTGGGAAACAGCAATGCTGAAAGAAACCTAGAGGTGACAGTGGACTGTAACCTAGCGTGAGATTACAAAAAAGACCACTGTAGTTTTGGATTGCAAATATAAACCATCACAGAACAGAAAAATGTTAGGCCTTTGGTATGTTGCTCCACTGTAAGCCCCATCCATTTCTGAGCATGTCACTATCAGAAGCATATTGACAATTTAAGACAGGTTCAAGAACACCAGGTAGAAGGGATCATGAGAATGGAGAAATAGACATTTGTAGAAAGATTAGAAGAGCTAGATGTGTATAAACAGGGTAAGCACCAGCACAGTAAAGTTCTACATATGTGTGCACAAGTCCCAATGAGGGAGAGGGATTGTTTAGGATAGTGCATTATTTTAAATCACCTGCATGAACTGGCTTTTTGTAAATGGTGTCTGTTCCACATTAGGCATTGGTAGCCTGCCAGGTATGAGAATATTTGTAGAATGTCCACCTCGTGCTTAATTACAGAAAAAATATGAGAAACAAAACCAGTACCAAAATCAATGTCACTTTAATAACAACATCCTTTCCTTTTGTCAATTTAAATTTCATTTAGCGTTAAAGATGCCAGTCTATCCTTCTTTCCTACTTCATCATTATTTTGATAGCGTACGCTGTGTAGCATCAACTCACATTATCAGATCTTCACAAGCATTAATGGATTCAGTCTTGCACCTATATGATGTATGGGCAGTATTATCCCCATTTTACAGATCAGAAAATCAGGCAAAGAGACAGAAAATGAAGCTGAAGAGAGTGAAGGGTAACTCAGTGCCTTGCAGGAAATTTCAGAGAGATAACATTTGTCAGAGCTGAAAATGGATTCTTGATAGCTTGCATCTTGTGCCCTACCCACAAAATTGCCATTCTTCCTTTCTACCTCACCTCTGCTTGCTAAAGACAGAGTTGCCTGCATTGGTTTGTGCAAGACAGACTTTTTAGCTGCTGTATTATTACTGTGTTTTAATATTTAGAATAGGTAGGGATGTGACCTCAGGCTGAGTTTAGATTTGAACAGATAAGAATGTTGGTATTTATTATGCTAACCCACAAACCAATTAAATATTTCCAGACTCTTAGAGAATGTGTCTACCTCTGAACTCCCATCCCCTGCTCTCCCACCCTCTGCTTCCCAACAAGATTAAATAAAATGGATGCGCCGATTGTGAAAATGGCAGTGGCAGTAAGAGAGGAAGAGGTAGCTCTGTTGACAAGTTGTATGGCAGTGTCCAGTAATTACAGATGAAATAGCTGGAGACCAACCAAAGATCCAAACTAAAAACATCTTAAGCATCTAGAATAGTTCCAGTGTAATAGAGTTTTAGACAGAGTCATTAGTTGAAGTTACTGCCACGTGCCTCATTGTTACGGAGCATTCAGTGGTGGAGCTGGTTTTAAAAGAGTAGCTAAAGAGAGGATTAAAACAGAGTGCAAACCTTGTTGCCATGTTTATTTAAGGATTAGCACCAAGGTAAGAAAAATGTATTACTGTGAGCCATATGAACAAGACCTCTATTTTTACACAAATCATAACCACAGAAAACCCCTGGCATCTTGTGTGCATGGGGAAATATGTAAATCAGAACCACTAATAATTATTTACAGTTTGTGATAAGGTAAAGGACATTATTTCTCTGAAGGTCAAATGTCTTCTGTTATGATTTTAAAAAACAAAAAAATGCCACATTCCTTTTGTAACTCGTATTAAAAATTAAAGCTGGTAATTTTCTTTTGAAGTGCAGAGGAAAACTTCCATCCACATTCTCAATTAAAATGGAAAAAATCCACACTTTTTAAAAAAGTCTCCATTTGTCAATCACCTCTATTAATAACACTATAGTGTGCTATAGTAACGGCCTCATATGCTGTACTGACATCATTAATGGCTAGACATGGTGACTGAGCAAGTCAGCCTGTAGCTTGTTGAGACTGGTGCATGGGGAAAATCTGGCTGTTGAAGACTTGGTCCATGCAACAGGATAAAAGCATAGTGGGGAAAATGCAGAGGAATATGGCAGACATGTTGTCACCCTTTGGTTGGGAAAATCATTTGCTGCTGACCAAATTAATTAAAAAGTGTTACTGCTAGGTTCTAGTTTGATTTTATACGAATGCACTCAAGCTTTATTTTCTCCATGTTTGTATGGCCAGGAGGTTGTGGTCATGGCTCTCAAAAACAGAGGATGCTACTCTTGTCCATGTTTTCTATCATCTTGAGATTATATTACTACACTGTACTTCCAGAGGTGGATTAGCCACTGGGCCAACAGGACCCATGTCCAAGGGTTCTTGTCAATTGGAGGGGTGCTGGAAAAATGGATGCCCTGGCGTCCCAACCCCATTCTTCCTGCTTGGATCTTCAGCTGGGGAGCACAAGAAGTTCCTGCTAAGCAGAACCACATGAGCCCCACGTCCTGACTCCATTTTCCTGGCAGGAGTGCCAGGTGGGGATAGGAGGATTGTAGGTAGAAGGGGTGGGATGGCTGTGGGCCAGGGTTCCACAAACCCCTAATCTGTCTCATTATATCCCACATAGATCACACCTTCAGTCCAGTTGTAAACTAAAGCATGCTAATGGACTATCAATTTAGCACAAAATGCTACTCTGGGAGCTTCACTGTTTGCTGTTGGTGTCTGGACAGTCTGAGTTGTTGAGTTTGACTTGGAGAGACCTAAGTGGCTCAGGACTTATATATTCGCAATGTTGCCACTCTTTCCAAGTGATAACCCCTCTTTTCAGTTGATGTAGAGAGTCAAGCTTGGTTGTCTTTGTTATGCTATTGAGCAGACTTCTGGCAGGGCATTCTTCATAATCCATATTCTTGGATCTGAGATATCCCAAATCTTTTAACCCTTATGTCATGATTCATGTACATATGTGGGACAGATAAACATAAGGTGTGGTCTGCAGTACAAAGGAAATTCAACTTAAGTTACACAACTCTAGCTACAAGAATTGTATAGCTGAAATCGACCTATCTTAGTTCAAATTTCCAGCATGACCCCGCTGTGGGAAGTCAACAGGAAAAACTCTTCCATCAACTTCCCTTACTCCTTGCAACAATGAGTTCTGCAGTCAACCAGGGTGCCCTCAGGGTTCAATATATTACTTTCCTGCTAGTTGTGCTAAATCGAACATGGGAAGATCAACCACAGCAGCGTTGATCTTTCTCTTAGTCTGTGTCTAGATTATGTCAAGAGCTGTTGGCAAAAGATATGCAAATTGTGCTCTGCATTTGCATATCTCTTGCCAGAGAGGCTTTGCTGACATTTGGCCTATCAACATAGTCATTGCTTAATATGACTATTAAGATGTGTAGATATGGGTTTGTGTGAGGTTTTTAATGAATATTTAATTATAAAGTAATGTTCTTGATGACTGCTGTAACAAACTGCTGCATTTTTTCATAAAGAAAAGCACAGGATCAGTGACATGGTCACAGTTTAACATTCACAGTTTTCGTCACCAAAGAACAAAACATGCCATCAGTACAGCAGGCATATTAAAAGAAACAATTTGAGTACATTGTACCTTGGTGCTGGGGAAAAATAATTTAGTTTCAAGCCTCCTGGTTCCCATAATGGCTAATGGGAACTGCAAAAGAGGAACTCTTATGAACTGTGCTGAAAATGTGCTCATGTTAACTGCCTAAAATATGTATTTCATTTCTATTTAATAAGCGACTGATTATGTGCTAAATGCCAACTGACTCTTAAAGTCATAACTATTGAGCTTTAGGCACTGTAGAGGGGACATCTTGTATCAAATTAATAGGGTTGCTGAAAAACATTACCAGGTGATCACAATAAGGCAAGGACAAATTTTGTTTTAATGGAGTAGTGCATTGTATTCAGTGCTGCTCATTCAAATAAATGGACAGACTCACATTCACTTAAATGGGCTTTGGATCAGGTCCCAAAAGGTTTGAGATTATAATTTATACATTAACATCCTAGAATAATATAATTAAGAGGATGTTCATTAGTCAGTTGTTGGCTGCCCAGTCTAGCTACTCGTGGTTAGCTCCACGATGAACCATTTGGGGTGTTCAGTTCAATTAAAAGATTGCAATAAAACAGTGGGTTTTGTTTGTGCCATCTCCAGACACATCATGGTACAGCAACTGGCAAGACAATACCATCATGTGCCATTTTCACTTCTCGTTATGAACAAAGATGAGCCAAACAGGTTGAGAACTGCATGGGCACCCTGATCTTTGTCTGTGTATGAGGATAGGAAATCAGTTGCCCATGAAAAGAAAATGTGTGTGACTGCTCACAGCTTCTCTATCTAGCTGGGATGATGTATTTCTTCTTTACTGCCCTGAAAAGGGTACTTCTGCAGATGGTGCAATATCAGAGATAATTGGTTGGCAATGTTAAGCCAATCAAAATAAAGACTACTGAGAAAGGTGTAAAGTGCCTTGATGGCTCTCCCTCCCTCCCGGACATCCACCCCCTAGCATGCTGGGACATGTAATGCAACATCTTTTACTTAAGACAAAGGCTGTATTGGGAAAAGAAAGTGCCACATACAAGAAAATCAGCTTGGTTGATAAAGAGAAATGGTGCAAATGTTGCTGATTGCAAAGCCCAAGAGCCAAACATCGCCTTGTTTTTTGTGGGGTTTGGCTCCAGGTCAGGATTTGAACTTTACAGGCCAGATCTCACATCTCCTCTGTTTAGAGGAATGTGATTTTACTTCGCAGCAAGCTACAGCTCTAAGCGCTGAAATTAAAAATGTAAGTTTCACAGAAAACCAGATATTCTGTTTTCCATGGGTTTTCAGACCATTTCTGGAGTTGCAGAAATTCTGATTGTACTAGCAAGCTCGTTTGGCAAACTGTATGACAGAACACCACAACCCATGAGGCCTCTTTTGTTTGTCAACTGGTAGAAAGTCATTCTTAGCAGATGCATCCAATTACAAACACGCAGTTTAATGCTCATTCAAATCAGGGGAAAGACTTTGATTTCAGAGCCCACTTCATTGCTGAGATTTCCCCCTCTCAGGCTGTCACTAGCTGCAATGGCTGTATGGTCAGCCTGCATCTGAAGCAAGAGAGCTAAAACTATGTCATGTTTTTCTCAGCTGAAAGAGATGGGTGGATTGTTTGTAGTGAATTAATTCTTTATTAAATCAGTCCCATTTTCTATCAGCAAATGACCCACTAGCATATTTCTGCTCTTTTTTTTTACACATTTCTTTGCAATGTAAAATTATTGCATGAAGGGTTCACATGAACCTATTTCAGCCTCTGCATGGTTCATAAAGTACTCACTGTAACTCTTGTTTTGAGTGTTTGCTGTTCATAATCTGTGACGTAGAATAATTTTGAGCGTCTAACCAGATGAGTCAAACATTCACAAACAGCTTTCAAAATGGCCACTGAACATTGACTCTGCATGCAACTATATATTTGCTTGATAGCCTCTGATACTTTCCCTTCCACTATTGTCATTGTGAACTGCAGTTTGGTTGGATGCGTCAGGAACACTACTGAAGCACACTTAGAAGTGTTTTTAAAATTATTATTCAAATGAACATTTGCAAATACTACTTTGCATTGTTAGCCCAGCTGTAGTTTACATGCATGTTCTTTCCCCAGTACTAACACATGCACAGTGGTGGCTAATGAGACTTTTGTCCAAAAATGAAAAAAAACCTCTTACTTTAATAATGAAAACAAATGTGCTTGTAATCAGGGTATAATCTGCAAATCTTTTCTCATCTTTAGTATGCCTTACCGTGGGGTTAAGCAAACGTTTTATGTCGGGCTCCACTTTTCGTCCCTGTAAGTATCAGGGCCCTCCCAACCTGTCTAATATAATTCAGAATTATGGAAATGTTGATTACGTTCATATAAAGAAAAAAAAAACCTTTCGGCATGTGTGAGAAAATAAGTCTGTAGAAAGTAAAAACTTTATTAATCTGTGTATAAATGTGAATATGTATACATAAAAACAGTAACATATTTCAACATTTTAATGAGAAGGTGAGCCTGAGACCAAGCAGCTGATTGTGCTGTGCCTGCATACAAAATTTTACACCACCCCCCGAGGGAACCTGCCCCCTGCTCTGTGCTGCACTGTCTTACTGCACAAGTAGCCCCACTGCAATTAGTGGAGCCACTCACAAAGCAAGATGCTGCTTGATGTAGCTGGGGAAAAGTCCATGGATGGAAAGTGATATAAAATGTGCAGTCAGGGCCAGCCTTCCAGGTGGGTGACAGCCCAGGGCACTGTGATCACTTCCCTCCCTCTGCCCCCCATACATGCAGCCAGCCCAAGGTCCTCAGTGCTGGGCTCGAGGGGGAGGGGGTGATGCCCCCACTGGGGACTCCTATTATGTGTTGTACTTCAGATGCTAGACTCAGCCAGCTTGGGGAGGGATGGGACCGCATCTTTCTCTGCACAGACCGCTCCTGGGAATGTTTCAGACCCATCTCTGGGTTCATTCCCAGCTTCAAAAAGCTTCACACCTACCCTGACACCTGGGTTGCTGTTTTCGCAAAGGCCACCGCTGTATTCAATAAAGAAATTGATAACAAATAGAGGTCTGGAATATGGCTTTGACACTATCTGATTAAGTTACTCTCTTGCTAACACGTCTAACTGCATGTGGTGAAAGTGTAAGAACATCAGCCTGCTTTTCACCACTGTCTATAACAGATCCATGAAAAAAGAAGTATGTTGCTGTTTAATAGTGATCTCCAATGGCTGAGAAGCTCTACAAGTTGAACCTCTCTCGTCCATCAACCTTGCGACCAGACCGGTGCTGGACAAGAGAATTTGCCAGACCACAAGAGGTCAATTACCAACTCTTTCACTGCTTACTGGGCTCATAGAAGACATTTAGGGGTATATTAGAGCTAAATAACAGCTCAGAACACTGAGAGCCAGGACTGGTGGCTGTAAACAAACTTTATGGGACCACAGGAAACTTGGCCACACCTATATTAAGTAGTTGTCCAGCTAATGGATGTAGATGGATGAGAGAGTTCTGGATTAGAGAAGTTCAGCCTGTACTATCATGAGCTAGAATACTGACACACATTCATCAGAGCTCTTTGTCCCAAGGTGATGTTTCAAACTGTGTCAAGCTCATGCACTGAGCACTTTGAATGGCTGCTTTGCTAAAGAGCTCCTCCAGAACCTATTAATAATTGTTCACTTTAAGTACTGAAGCAATGCACAGGACACAAGTAACCACAGTTAAAAGGTAGCCACTGCTGACTAATTATTGCACTCCTCATTGGAAGGGCGATTGCTTCTTCTTTACAGTATTAATTAAAGGTATTTGCACAGGCAGACTCAGGGAGATGCAGTATTTCTTTCCCAAGATTGACAATTTGTTTCTCACCCCTCTCCAGCTTCTTGCCCCTCTCTGCCCCTTTCTCTTATGTGCCTTACAAAAAATATTTGTCTTTGTTTGACATCTGACCCTTCCCCTCAGACTGTCAGATTAAAGGCTGTGTTATGAATAACATGTGGACTGTCTGGCATGCAATACACACTGTAAAAGCAGTATGTTAATATTGATTTAATTGATTTTTTTTTTAAATCCTCTGACACACGAACAACCCCTCTGCTTAACACGTGGCAAATAGTCTAGGTGTCAAAAGATGAGCATGAAAGAAGAGGGAAGAATGAGGATCTCTCCCAGTTTGCACTGACAAGCCCCCAGCATGGTTATTGATTCCCTGAACAAGCCCCATCTCGCATGATCTCAAAGAGGGGGAGAACAGAGCAGATGGCTCCATCAAGCACTGTGTTTTAACAGGAGATGATTCTCCAATTACTATTCTGGCTGCATCAGATCTCCAGTCTGCTTCATAATGTTGCCCTTTGGTGGACAAAAGGGTCACTGCTTGTCAGTGGCCTTGGTTCTTGGGCTGCTGTGTGTTGAGGGGGGAGGTGTTTTGGTGGGTTTTTTTCCCTCCTGTGCACGAAGGTGGTGATATTTCTGTAGCTGGCAGCATGTCTGTGAGAGGCAAGGCAAAGGGAACGGGGCTGGATGTGTGAATGACAGATCCCTAGGTGATGCCTCTGGGAAGCTCTTGATCTGACTGGTTTGAAGTTGAAAACTCGTTAGGTCACACTGAAAATGGTTGCCACTGGGCATTTCTTTCATCCTTGTTTATCCTTCCCCCTCCACCCGCCCGCGCGCCCGCCTGCTCAAATTTTTCACAATTGAGGGTTTCTCTTTTCTTCGTGGATTTATAGCCTTTGTTACATCCTTTTTGCTGCTGTATTCATGGGAGGGAAAATGTTTTCTTGTAAATTTGGCAGCTGTAATCTGGGCCAGCCTCTTTCCATGACTGTTTCAAGTGCTGTCATGGGTTTTAAATTCAGGTTCTATTTATTGCTTAGGCCAGGTCTACACTGCAGAGTTAGGTCAAGGGATGGCAGCTCCTGCCACCACAGGCAGCAGCTCTCCACCATATACAGCCTTCCACATACACAAAGTGGTATTATGACCCTCAAACTGCCTTTCTACCAGAAGCGTGCTCTTAATTCCATATCAGTGAACCTGTAATCCTACCTACCTTCTACCCTAAACCACATGCTTCCCATGTGGAACCCAAAGTGCACACTTTGGATGGCAGGAGGGCCATATGCTTCTACACAGACAGGACATGGTCCTTCAGAAAATCGCAAAGATTATTTTTAGTCATTGCACAAAGATCAAAGGGATTGCCCCGTCATCCCAACGTATATCGAGACTTATATCTACACGCACATTGCAATGCTGTTCTATTTGAAACAAACCACTCCTGGTATTTCCAAAGACACAACCTGAGAGATTAGTAGCAACATCAATAGCCTTCCTAAAGGGAATACCCTTACAGGACACGTGTCATGCAGCCATGTGGTCCTCCAACCACATGTTCATGACACGCTATGCAATACACTCTCAAGCAAACAAAGACATGGCAGTAGCTAAGACAGTACTGTCCACAATAGATGCACCAAATAAAAAGCCACTGTCCAAATAAAAAGGTACTGCTTTACTGTCACCTACCGTGAAACACCCAGAAGGGCAGCACTTGAAGAAGAAAGAGAAGTTACTCACTTCATGCAATAACAATGGTTCTTCAAAATGTATTGTCCCCATGGGTGCTCCACATCCCGCCCGCCTCACCTCTACTTGATGCAATAGACATAGTTAGGGCATCGATGAAGTAACTGAGGGGGAGCAGGGTTGCATGTGCTATACCTAGTAGTGTGAACATTACACACTGGGTTAGCGCATGCCCAGCCCCACTCAACACTGCTCGGGAAAAGTCTCTGTGCTTCAGTGCTGGGCAAGCTGAACACCTACCATAGAGTATCCATGGGGATACACATCTGGAAGAACCATTTTTACTGCACGAGGTGAATAACTTTTCTTTCCTCCCTTCTCCCTTACTCCTGCACTTCCTTCCTGTACCATTATGCCCTGCACCATGTCCCTGTGCTCCTGCTCCCTGCACTGTGCCCCCTTCACTCCTTACACCCTGCATCTCCCTGCTTTGTCCCTAAACCCTGCACCCTCCTCCTCCACCCACATTGGGAAACTGACCCACCTGGGTGCACAAAGCAGCTGGCATTGCTGCTCACTCCCCCACAGGGCAGCAGCTGCTTCACCCCAAGCAGGCAGAGAGGGCACAAGGAGTAGCTGGCTTGTCATCCAGCTGTTCCCTGCAGCTTGGGTCTCTTCAGTTCTCCCCAGCTGCTGCGCTGCTGCTCACCTGCCACAGCTGCCCTCCACAGTTCAGGTGGAAATCCAGATCATGCTGACAGTGCCCCCTCGTGGCCCATTGTAAAGACCCGGCCTGTGCTGTAAGTCCCCCACTTTGCCAACCTAATAACCTCCGTGAGAGGCCAATGTAGTTAGAGAAATGCAGTGTCTGTGTAGATACTGCGTTACCTACATCACCCGTCAACACCATGCTGCCTGGGCTGTGAGCTCTCCAAATTGCCTCAGCACGTCAGTGGAAGTGCTCCATGTAAGGGCATGCATCACCAGCAGAAGACACATTCTGTGGTGTGATAAAACACAGTAATTACTGTGAAGGCTACGAGTCTACCTAATATAGATCAACATAATTCTTTAGCACAGACAGGGCTTTGCTAATCTATGCTGGGTCTGGCACGTGCCAGTGAGGTTGAAATTGAAGAGCTGGATGGTCATTTTGTACCTTTTTCTCTTCTTACTCCAATAGGTCCTTAACTAGTCAGACACAAGAAATAAATGAATGCGGAAAGGTAATGTGCCATTCGATGAACCAGTAGTCTAATCACCCTGTGGTTGACCCATCATCAGAGTTAAAATAGCTGTTCTGACATGAACCAGGGGAAGAGTGGCATGACCTGCAATTTGTCACTTAATATTGAACTTTTGCTTGGGTGAGCACAGGGAGAATCAGGAGCCAACCCCCATGTTATGCACCAGGCAGAGGGTCACTCGGTGTAGAGGAAAGGTCAGAGAACAGTAACTAGATTAGCAGACTCTCAAGTAGCATAATAAAATCCAGGCACAAATTCAGGGGGTTGAAGCAATTGAAAGGGGTCATGTTCCAAATAGAACCATAGTCCATCTGCCTCCACATGACCCTAGATACACAGAATGCTGCCCAGTCACCATAGTTAGAATTGTCATATTACTGCTTCCTTTCTATTCACATGTGAAATCTTTGTTTTTTTAATGCCAAGTCACATGGCATAAATGTAGAGTAATTGCAGGAAGCATTCCACATTAACTGTGGTACAAGTGGTTTACACAATCTGGCAAATGATCTCAAAATATTCATGATGAGACCTATAGAACACAGATACTGGATTGTGAGAGATCATAGAATCCTGGGGCTGGAAGCTTGGAAGCTTGGTAAGGTAGCCATGTTTCCAGTCTTGTGGGATCTCTTCAAATACATCATGTTACACATCATGTTTAACTGATGTCTCACTACCTCCTTGGTTGCTTCTGTGGGAATGTTGTCTGGACTAGGTGTTTTTCCACTTTTCAGATGGGCAATAACTTTTCTGATTTCTTCTTTTGTAGGTCTGCTCTTGTTAATTTGCAGCAGTATATTTGCCGGTGGTAACTCAGGAGGTTCCATGTGGGCAGGGCAGTTCAGTAGCTCTTCAAAGTGTTCCTTCCATCTACTGCGCTGCACACCCCCCTCCTTATCCTGTACTGGCTGATCCACGGTACTCCGTGACCCAGCTAGTTTCCGTGTGATGTTATATAGCTCTTTCAGTTTTCTCTATCCTGCAGCTTGTTCAGCTTGTTGTATAAGGTTTTCCACAAAGTTCTTCCTGTCCCATTTTACAGCCTTTTTAATGCCTCTGTTGGCTTCTGAATAGTCTCTGAGCTTCCACCTTGGCTGCTCTTGTTTTGCTGTTTGCTGCTTTTCTGTCCTTTTGTTCTTTCACTTTTCTCAGAGTTTCTGCTGTGATCCATTCTTTGTGACACCTTGTCCCTTTTCCCAGTGTTTTATCGCAGGTTTCTTTCTAGGCTGTTTTGGTGTGTTCCCAAATTTGTTCCACAGTAGCATCTTTTGGGATCAGGTTTGCCAGAAGTGCATATCTGTTGGACACCTCCACTTGGAAACTGGTTCTTGTCTCTAAATCCTTCAGCATCTCAGTGTTGAATCTCAGTCCCAGCTTAGTCTCTTTTGTGGTGTGCCTGTTGAGCTTAAAGTTGTTTTATCATGAACAAATGGTGGTCTGAACCTGCGTCTGCTCCTCTTCTAGCGTGGATGTTCTGCATCATTCTTCTGAAAGAACTGCTGATACAGATACAGACACACTACCACCTATTACCAATCCCTTGAAGGAACAAAAGTCACTGAAATGTTCTCCATTTTTCATTCCTGTTGCTTTGGCCTTCTTTTCCCACGGTCTGTTCTCTGCCTGTATTTAGGTTTCCAATTTTCTCATTGAAGTTGCACATCGAAATCAACATATCCTTCTTTGCTTTCTGGTTCACCACACTTTGTAGTTTCTCATAGAAGTCTGTCTTACATTCCTCAGCTGCTTCATTGATTGGTGCATAACATTCCACAATTAGTACCTTTCTCACTTTGGTGTAGAATCTGGCTGTGATGATGCGTGATGATATTGCTTTCCACTCCATTAAAGTACCAGATGCCTCTCTGGAAAAAATAAAGCCCATACCTTCTGTGTGTAGTGCACCCTCTTCTTCATATCCTGCATAGATGAGGGTTTCACCTGTTGCCAAGAGTAGCTGCCCAGATTGTGTCCATCTTGTCTCACACAAGCCCAAAAGTGCAAGCTTGTACTGTTTCATCTCCACTGCAAACTGTGCTGTCTTCTCACTTGATACATGGACCAAACTGGCTGGTTGTCCTGGGTGACAGGAGAGTCACCTGTGGGGCAGCTTCCTTTTGGCTTTCCCTGCCATGCTTCATACTCAATCCAAATGGATTGTCAACTCCTCCCAAGACTTGTGTAGTTGTAGGTTTCTTTGTAGGTGTTTCTTTAACTTTTGGGTTTTTTTGACACATAGGGTTGTTAAGCCTAGGCTAACCCCTTTTACTTTGTCTGGTCTCTACCCTTTGACCTGTCCAGTTTGGGTGACCCTTCCAGGAGCTGTAGCTCCCAGTGGCATTCCAAGATCTAAACTATGTGGGATCTTAATCTTCCATTTGAAGATCTCTCTATAAATACTTTCTTACACTGAAAAAAGGAGAAAATAGTGTCTTAACATAATTCAGAATTTGTCAGGAAAACATTTAATCACATGTTTAAAGTTTGAAGTTATTCACCTGCTTAAAATGCTTTCCTGAACGGAGATGCGTTGCCCAACCTTGGCCAAAGACAACGGGCCAGATTCTGAGCTAGTTCTAGTATGGATGATTTATACTACTTAAGGATTTAGCTTTTTGCGGCTTTCTAACTTTAAGAGCACTCATTGTCACTGCAATAAATCATCCCCCCTAAACACAAGGGAGATAGGAAATTATAGATTATTGCACATTTATATTTCATACAAGTTGGTCCTTCGGTGATTTCCTGAAGTTAATGAAAAAAAATCCACCGTTTACAGTTCTGTTTAATACACCCACCTGTCTCTCTTTGTTAAAAATAAATAAATAACGAGCAAATCCAAAATGTAATCATTATTTTTAGTGGATGCACTTCACATCACTGAAAACAATTTTGGTTTACTTATATCACCTGCCTCCTCAAGATTAAAGCTGTTGACTGGATAGGCAAGCATAGCCATTGGTACAGAGATCACTTATAACTCAATATTCCTTTCAGTGGTAACTTGAAGCATCATATTTTCCCCTGCACATTATTGCATTCAACAAGGCTTTATTTATTTAAATCTCAGCCTCTTTTTGCTGACATAGCAAGGCATAACCAGAGATGTTTTGTAAAACTTAAATGAACCCATAAGTATGCTGGTTGTTCTATAAACCTTTAAATATTTTATGTTACTGCTTTAGAGATTGCTTTTGCCAGAGTTTCCCATTCTGCTTTGAAACGTCTGGGGCATAAAACAACAGCACTTTTATAAACCTCCAATGAAATGACTGTTCCATATATTTTGAGGCAGGGCCAGACTTTGTAGCCCCTAGTAAAAAAATCTGCTTTTTTTGCACATGGAGAAGTTATGGCCCCTCTGCTCCCAAAAGAGCAAGTCCTCTCTTTCATTTGAGAGACAATAAGACCCTGTGATTCTTTCTAGCATGCTGGCTTGTTCAGCTAGAGGGTAAAATACTAGTCCCATTGAGGTCAATGGCAAAACTCACGGGAAAACCAGAGCCTCCCTAAGTTATAGTCTGATCAAGGAAGGGACTGCTGATTATGCTATGTGGCATGGTGGGTGGAACCAGAGAAAGGGATCATGTTTCAGGAAGGGATACCAGGTACTTGTGAATGCAAACGGGGACCCAAGCTTTTTGAAGTTCTAGAATTTCCACAAAAAGATAGTCCCATCGAGCAAACTCAATAAAGGTCTCTGTCCTGCAGTTCAGGCCCCCTCCTGCAACACTCACTCATAACAAAGCATACTACACAACCTCTTCTCGAACCATGTTACACTCCTGTGAAGACCACATTTGTCAAGTAAACCATGGTAGAACTGTGCTATCAGTGTTCATGTCGAAATGCTACTCTTAGAAAGAGTTTTCGGTAGTGAGAGCATTAGCATTTTGCTTACTTGCAAAACAGGAGCGAAAGGAGGTGTGGTGTTGGTAAACATGTGTATAATGTGGTACATGAGCATCTTCCAGAAGATGTGGATACTTCTAATGCTACTACTTACAGTGCATATGCTCTCTATCATCAGTATCATTTACTTTGGGGTGAAATTGCCAAGAAGTGAGTTGGAGTTTGGGAAAAACATGAGCCATGGAGTGGGTTTTCTTTTGTCTGGGGGTTGGTGGGCTTGTATTGGCTTGAAGTTAGCATTCACTGCTCATGTTCATTTTGGCTCATCTGTCCAAGAAATTGTAAATTTAAAGAAAAGCCTGAAGCCTTAGTGATCAGAAGACATAACTGAAGTTTCACACAATGCCCTATGACTACAAATGAGGCTTTATTGGCTGACACCCCACTCCTGAAAGGAGTTGTATAATCACTTCTTTCCAAGGCCAGGGCTACTTGTGCTCTGCTACGGGGTTTGGAATTCACCAATCTCAGTTTCCAGGTAGAAAATACTGAAAATATTTGTGCCACGTTTAATTCCACTTGCTCTTATGTGAAGCGCAAATGTTGATTACTTGGGTAGAACAGTAATGCCTTCAGAAGGAAAACAGTTAATGTAATTGAACATATCCTGTTTACAGAGTTGCAGTGATGCATTTTCCCAATTAACTATAGGTGACTTGATAAAATGAACACAGTGCTTTACACTAACACCAACACCAACCTTAACGTGTGATGTAGATAACTGGTTGTAAAGTAGATGCTGTATTATATAAGGTGGTTTGTATTGCTTGAGAGGAAGAATTCTGTCCACATTTGCACTATACAAACTACTTTTTGTTGGCTATACGTACTCCACTAGCCAAGGCCAAAGTCTAGAGCAAATACATGACGTGGGTTTGGACCATTTTGCATATTAAATACTGGTTGAATTTCTCTAGTCTGGCACATTCTCTTCTTGCAACATCTGTGATCCATCATGATTTTAGTTAGCTGAATGTACACTTACAATGGACGTGCCCAAGTATTCTGTGGTCCCATGCAGTTTGCTTATAGCCACCAGTCCTGGCTCTTAGCGTTCTTTGCTGTTATTTAGCTCTAATTTACCCCTAAATGTCTTCTAAGAGCCCAGTAAGCAATGGAAGTGTTGGTAATGCTGCTAGAAAATACTCATGTCCCACGGTTTGGCAAATTCTCTGGTTCAGCACCAGTTGGGTCCCAAGGGTAACAGACTACAGAAGAGCAACCTGTAGTAAGGAGTTAATCATCATTCTCTGAGTTTGGAGAGGGAAATCATAGGAAAATGAGCTGGCATGCTACTCAAGAGTTGTTCTTTTTGCCCAAGACTGATTTGGAAACTGAAGGTGATGATGTGCCATAGGACTGGAGAGAAGAATTTGCTGGAAGAAGAAGCCTACAGAGTTATTAATATTAAAAAGTGCATTAAAATACTTCATTTATGAAGGCCTGGATCTTAACTGGCTTGGGCTCCCAGCTTCAGTTTGAAAAGGACAGTAACAAGCAGGAAGAGAGCAGCTACGTACAATTTTGAACTATGACAATCTTGGAGGAAGGCTTGAAGTGTGTGACTGCAAGATCAGGCAACACAACCTCTCTATCAGAAGTTTAAACAAAACAAAACAAAACAAACACACAAAGCCTAACAGTTTTGAAGCTGTCTGTTGCTATTTCTACTGGAACCTTTATTTTCTAATGTCTTGTCCACGTCCTTTCTGCTCCCTCTGTCGGAGCAATATGGCATAATAGTACAATATGATGCAATTCAAGGAGCAGTGTTTGCAGACAATAAACATATTTACTTCGAAGATGATCTTTTGTTTCCCATTTACACTGTAAAACACTAAGCAAAGCAAAGAAAAATTCTATGCAACCCAACTGGCTATGGTCATTCTATGTATCTTCCTGTGTTTTTCTTTGGTGGACTCTTGCCATGCAGAGAATCCAAGGTTGCTACGGCTTGTCAGTTTGTTTGATCACATATCTAATTTACTTGCGTGTGTGATCCTTGCCTTCATTCCTTTGAGAGACTGACCCTTATGGTAAGTGATTTCTTTAAGCAGACTTTTTTTCTTGTTCTCTTTGCCTAAAGTAAATTAGTGTGATAGCTGGAGCAACTGGAGAATGAAAAGGAGACAAGTCCTCCGGTCACATTAGCATGCTTGTTGAGGCCTTTAACCAATCATCACCATCAAAGTACTCTGTAGTAACTGTGAAAAAGCTAATCACAGGTGACAGTGCGTGTGAAATGCATAGCTCTGTGCTCCACCTTTAGAATAATGGGCGTATTCATGGGATTTCTAGGACTCCTTTGTATGGCTAGTCCTGGCCTGCTGATCTGAAAGGACTATTTTTCTCAATTTGTGTATAAGTGCTTGGTTTATATGATGGCTGCAGGGGGATAGCTACTCAGATTATTTTAACCCCTGCCACACAGACCAGATTATGGGTCTGTTTCAAATGCTCTTGTCTATATTGGGAATACTTCTGCAGTTGCAGCAATTTTGGGTGTCTCTTTTTGGATCCTCAGCCTGAGACATGCAATTTTCAGGAGAAGGGTGCTTTGTATTTTCTGAAAACTGGGACCTTCAAAGTGTCTCAGGTTGGGCACCCTGAGGCTGAAGCATGCAAAGTCAACAATGGGACTTAGTGCTCTTTAAACTGTGGTACCCTTTAGCAAATAGCAGCTTTTTTTGTCTATGCTTGAGAGTGCATGGATGAAGATCTGCACCGTGTGTTATCCACAAATTAGTGGAAGTAGGGCACATCCACCAAAAATCCAAGGCCTATGTTACAATTTCAGTCAAGCCAAAGACAGGGCCAACCAGTTTCTAGAGGAGAATGACACTATGAAAAGGAAGCATTATTGATCAATTTTTATTATGCAACCGATGCAACCTCAAGAGAGGTATATGTGTAGGTGATTTCTAGAGTCCACCAAAAGGTTCTAAAAAGATGGAATTTTTGGTTTACACCAAAAAAAATTATTTATTTTGAAATGGAAATGAATACGTATTAACTATCCAAATACAGTCCCACCCCAACACTTTTTTTTAGATTCATCAGTAGCTGTAGGTAAAGCTGGGTACCATAATGTGGTGTCTATTAAATATAATTTTTATGAATGATTGCTTATTAATGTACATCTGTTTGGGTGCAGTGTAACTTTTTTTAGTTACAGATTGAGATGAGCAATATTCTGTGTTGTGCCTTTCCAGACTTTTGACACACCAACATACAGGTTTGAAGTTCCCAATTTGTCTATGGAATAGAATCACAGAACACTAGAACTAGAGGGGACCTTGACAGTTCATCAAGTCCAGTCCCCTGCACTCATGACAGGACCAAGCACCATGTAGAATATCACTGACAACCTGCTCTTAAAAACCTCCAGTGATGGAGATGCCACACCCTCCCTAAGCAATGTATTCCAGTGTTTAACCTACTGGACAGGAAGTTTTTCCTAATGCCCAACCTAAATCTCACTTGCTGCAATTTAAGCTCATTGTTTCTTTTCATATCATCAGAGATTAAGGAGAATAATTTGTCTCCCTCCACCTTATACATGTAGAATACAACATTTGAGGTATCTGAAAGCTGTGATCATGTCCCCCTCTGTCTTCTCTTTTCCAAACTAAACAAATCCAGTTCTTTCAATCTTCCCTCATAGGTCATGTTTTCTAACCCTTTCCTCAATTTTGTTGCTCTCCACTGGACCTTCTCCATTTTGTCCACATCTTTCCTGAAATGTAACACCCAGAACTGGGCACAGTACTCCAGTTGAGGCCTAATCAGTGCAGCATAGAGTGGAATACTTATTTCTCATGTCTTGCTTACAACACTTTTGTTAATACATCCCAGAATGCTGTGTGTTTGCTTTTTTTGCAAGAGTTACACTGTTGAGTCATGTTTAGCTTGTGGTCTGCTGTGGAGCCTAAATTCCTTTCTGCAGTATTTCTTCCTAGACAGTCATTTCTCATTTCATACATGTGAAACTGATTGTTCCTTCATAACAATGATGAAAGATGATGTAAATATCCATTGTAAATGTTATGAGGAAACATCCCACGGTACCTAAAAATGGGCTGAAGGCAAGAATTTCAGACAAACTTAGTTTGAATCAGTCATTTGAATTTGTTTAAAATAACCAGTCCCAAAATACTATTGCAATCTATATTAATAAACCAAAACACTGAATCTTACCATTATACTATTCAATTACACTACAATTTTGAATGATATTGTATTTTGCTTCAGTGTAGGAAAACATCTCTATTGCATGTGGAAACGATAGCTTTCACGTACCCTGGGAAAGTGAAATATGGCATTTAAAAATTATTCATCATTAGAAGACAGAAGAGCTGTAGCTAGGGAGAAGGGCTGGCACTCAGGTGTTTTGTGTTCTGTTCCCTGATCTGACACAGACCTACTTGTCATCTTAGACAATTCACTTCACCTTTGTTCCCCATCCAATGCCATGATTATTAGTTGGCAGGCGCAGGAAAGCCCTTACTTATTTGTTCTTAGATTATATAATGCAGTGGGGCCCCAGTTTGAATATGAATGAAAAGAACTAATAGATAAAATATATATTGCCAGTTTATAGAACAATAATGTGATCTCAGGATTGTTTCTATATAAAGTAAAAAGTGTCTTCTCTCCTCTTTTATCCCCACTAACCTCTATGTACTGGGGGCGGGGGTGGGCAATCCACGTCAAATAACATATGCACTAATGCATTAGCTCATGTTGTCAGGAGATCCTAGTGTTGGTGTCAAGGGATTGTGCTTGTGGTCAAGAGGCTACAAGGATCTAGTAAGTTATAGAGAATTCATAGAATCTGTTAATATGATTAATGTTAGCAAAAAGAATCAGTTGTGGTTCCAGTCATGCATTTTGCATGGTTTGATTTTATTACCCATTCATCCAACATCTTTAATCAGTCCTGTTAAAGTTGCCATCTCAGGTACAATATCATAGAATACAGAGACTTACAACTTGAGTAATCATTATACCTGTGTTCCAGGTAGCTGTGAAATGCTACCGTTCCATGCATTTTCTGTACTCTTTGCACAAGGGTTAATAGCTCCATAGAGTGTATGATAGTGGAAAATCAAATAGTTTGGTACTGTCAGAGCTGTCCTTCAAAACCCTTAATCCCTGGTTCAAACAAAAAGTAATTACCCTCATGGGCGGCGTGTGAAGGCCCAGCTGGGGAAGCAAGCCTCTCTCTCCCTGCCCCCTCTGTGGAGCCAAGCCCCACCCTGCCCAACCTTTCCTGGCCAGCTGGAGGACTGCAGCCTCAAACTTCCCCAGCATCTGGGGAGTGTAAGCAGTTTTGGAAAGACAATGCCATGCCTTGCCTATATTACCTGCCACCCATGATTACCCTGTTCACCTTGTCTACCCACATGAGGCCTCAGCAGTGGAAAAGTTCCAAGAGGATCCTTGCGCAGATGTTACCTGCAGGGCAGCATCATTATCCTACTCCAGGTGGCATGCAACCTGATTTTTGTTGGTTCATGAGGCAGGAGCTAGTCCCACCCTTCTTCCTGTATGCATCTGGGAGCTTGCTCAAAGCTATGCCACCTGGGCATTAACAAAAGACCAGCTAATGCTACCAACCACCACCTCAAGGTTATGGCTCTGCATCCTAATTTGTTTATGAATGAAGCTGTTGGAAGTAGGTCTGTTAGTGACTTTAAAAAGAATCACCAGCACTCAGACTGCATATAGAGTTTTGATGACCCCTGTCCTACTCCATCTTTCAGTTGGGAGAGGCTATGAATTTTGAATCTAATGGGTGTCTCATGTTTATCATTTGTGTGTGTGTGAGAGAGACAGAGAGAGGTATGAAATATACATACAGAAAAGAGAGAACTTTAAAAGACAATAAATCTTCAATAATTTGGCAATACAGAAACTCATGCCTTCTGGCACAAACACATGTAGAATACAATCATCTGTCTAGACTGAGATGTTCATAGCTGCCTCAGGTATCTGAACAATCAGTTTCTGTTCAAGTTAATAGAAATTGGGAACCCAAATCCCTTAGCAGCTCTGAAATGATCGATTTTAGGACTTGATTTGCATCTGTGGAAAACTGGTTGGCAGTGCTGCATTGAAATTTTCAGCAAGGCTCTGCACTACGCAGTATCTGCAGGTTTGACATCAGATATGACAAGCGGCAAAGACCCTGGATGAAATTCTAGCCTTGTTGAAATAAATAAATAAAAATCCCCATTGATTTCACCATCTGTTTATCATTTATTCTGTATTAATGCCGGTGTTTTAAATAAATTTCCACCTTGCTCCGCCCATCAATAAAAATACCTTTCTGGCAAGCAAAATTCTTCTCCCTAGTTAAGGCCGTTTTTCTTCCCTTTTGGTCTGTCTGTGTAATATGCATTCTTTCATTACAAATCTCCCCTATTGATAGTGATGTGGGGCTCCCTGTTTCCTTCAGCCATCCAGCCTTGGAAGAGTTAAACTCTGCAAGCACTCAGAAAGTGGACTTCTGCTTTTCCTCAAGTCTCTATTCATCTCCAGGCACTGAATTTTTCATGCAGTAATTAAAATTTGTAGGTCAAGCCTCCCACGGCACTGTTTTCTGCTAATATGGCAGAGCAATGGTCGGATTCGCTTACACGGCTCTTCGCCGCACTGCGATTTGAAGGATGAAGGGTGACATTTCCCCCCATTTTGTAAATTAATGCCATTGATCTGCCTAACAAGAACAAAGTTAGGCTTCAAAATACCAAATGATAAAGAGATTAAGACTTTAAATGGCTTTCCAAAAGGCATCCTCTATTGTGAGATTCCAGGCAGAGTATTGAACTTTCAATTAGAATTTCTAATACGCTATTGACTTAAATGGCTGAAATGTTGCAAGTGATAGCTTCCAAGGTGACAAAAATTGCTTCTTATGGTCTGGAATATTACTTGATGAAACAAATACTGTTCTGGAGACTGGGTAGTAATAACTGAGGCTTCTGGCAATATTGTTTCTTGCCTCTTTGCAGTGTTTTTTTTTCTTTTTCTGGTTGTTTTCCCCCCACACAATTGAACTAATGCATTTTGAAACATTCTCTCTTTTCATGTTTCATAAATCTTTGGGAACCAAGGTATTTTAATTTGCATAAAAGTATCTTAAATCTCTATGATTGCACTCCTTATGAAATACAATCCATCCAAAAGGTAGGGGCTATATTTTCCTGTGTTTCCATATATAGGGCACCAGTAAACAGGCCATCTTGTATGGTTTCTTCTTACAGCATTCCCTGAGTGCATGCACTACATATAACATCCCAAACTCTTTCCAGTTGTCCTGGTTCTGTGCACTGAAATTCTTGATATTTTGATATGAACCACTGGCTATAATGCATTTCTACAAAAAAAAATGTTTTTTCAGAGACCAGTCACCCCTTTCTAGGATAAAGGGTTAATATTATGCTTATGTTACAGTGCATTAAAAACTCTAATTAAAACAGCATTACATTCCCATCTGCCAATCTCCAGTAATCTTCTTTAATTGCAGTAATTAAACTATATTTACATGTTCAGAATACTTGTAATTTAGCAAATTGCACTCTCTGCTCTACATTTAATCAAACAACCAGTTCCAGTATATTTAGTGTGGAAAGAAGTAATTTCAATGTTTTGATTACTATAGCAGATTTGACAGAGTAAGTGCCCCTCTAGTAGAGGCTTTGAAAGGGAAGGCAAACATGAAATATAGTCGTGGTTTTGATTGTCATGTGAATGCCTAATTACATGTTGGAGGATTAACTATTAAAGGGTACACTGTTTCACTTGATTTTTAGGCACAGCTGAAATCACAGATAATGGAGGCTGACTATTTTTGGCAGTTTGGCAAAATATGCAAGCTTTTTTTTTTCCTCATTATTATTATTCCAAGTTTTAAAAACCAAAAAATTCTGGAGTGTCTTTATGGCCCTGATACTAAACAGAACATTGCCTTGAAGACAAACTAGATCATTGTAATGATCGTGTTTTAGCAATTTGCCCCAGAGGGCTGTTCAGAAAATATTTTTCACAAATTGCTTTGGGATGTCAGTAATAATGCTGCCCTTACACTTTCCATACTCAACTTCCCTAACGAGGGCACTTCAGAGGACTCCCTGTGTGTCTGTCTGGGGATAAGTGGCATGGCTGTTTCCTCTTCCTCTCAAAGCAAGAAAAGCCCAGCCATGTGCCCAGACACAAAGGTTGTGAGGGACCTGTAAGTACCTGGATAAATGACTCCTCTTCCTCCGTCCATCTCTTCCTGTGATGTGCCACCAATACTGCATTCAAAAAAGCCACCTCAGTGCCTCACATCTGGCCTTCCCTACCTAAATTGTGCAAACTAAACTGAAGTTCTTCAGATCTGTCACTACCAGAAGTACAAGACAGAGGACTGAATTATAGTGGTCGTGTTAGGCCTGTCCCAGTGCATCCCATCCCTGCTGATTAAGTGCTCTGCGTCCAGTAACCAGTACAGGCAGTGTTCTCTGTAAGCTGAACACTTGGGCAGCCAACCAGGAGAGATTCTGGTGTCACCCAGATGATTAGCAGAAAGCCCTCAGCCACCCATAATGGCAACATTAGTGGTGCCAATCCCACACATACCTGGGTGCACCTAACAAGAATTATTCCACCTATGGATGAAAAAAATTAGAGGGAACACTAAATACAGTCATTTACTAATGGGACACTGCATAATATTACTAATAGACCAGGGGGACTGAACTTGTTTTCCAGAACATAGGTACATGGGCTATTATAGGTTGTGTTCCTTTCACGGAGGAGCAAGCATATGCACACAACTATTAAATTTCATGTGACACACAACAATGGTAGTGCAGGGTGATCACTGTTCTAGGGATGAAATGCTTCTACTGCAGAATAAATGCACTTGATAGATACAGTGTATGTAGTAGTTATTTGTGTTTACAAAGGGAATAGGACAAGAAAAAGTCTTTCCTAAATCACCAGCCTGCATAGAAACATGTAGAACTGCCTCTGCTTCCACCTTACGTCATTGCTGTTGCTGGCAGTGCATTGCCTTCAGAGCTGATCGTCCAGCCAGCAGTCACCACTCTGTCCACCCAGCTCTGAAGGTGATGCAGAAGTAAGAGTGGCAGTACTATCAGCCACCCCTCACTCCCACCCCTACAACTCCCTTTTGGGTCAGGTCTCCCAATTTGAGAAAAGGTTGATGTCATCTGTGAAATCTGTGTAATATAAGCAAACGCATACAAAGATGAGATTTCAGTGGGGCAGAGAGGGGGGTGACCAGATTTCACAGTCCATGACATATATTCATGGCTGTGAATTTGTTAGAGTCCCATGAATCAGTGCTGCTTAAACGATGTTCTGTGGAGCCCTGGTGTTCCATGAACAGCTCATAGGTATATCAGGAGCATCTAACCCTTTTTTGATACCCGACACTGATGGTATGTATTTTCTGTTACTAAAAAAAAAGATGCAATATTACTTCTCCCATTACTGTGACGCCTGATTATTTTTTTTATTCATAAGTAGCTGTTTGTTTGTTTTAAAGAAAATTTGCCTAGGCTTTCTGCATTAAAAATATTATTGTTTGGTGTTCCATGGTCTCAAAAAGTTTAAGAAGCATTGCTATAAATTATCTAAAATTACCTAGATGTCTACTCTTCCCAAAATAGTCCTATCTGTTCCCCCCTACAACCTGAACTAAGAAGCAAATAACATTAGTGGAAAACAAGTTTGGGGAGTTCTTTACATCAGGATGTCAGTGGTGATACTCCTGGTTTACACCAGTCTGAGGAAAATCTGGTTCAATGTTTGCACCTTTCCAGTGGGTACAGTGCATAGTGTTTCACTGTTATCTGTACTATGGGCAAGCCAAAATTGAAACCTCCACCACAAGTCCTTTGCATTTTATAGGTTTGGTTTGAATCTCTATATATGATATTCTTCCTGCATTTTGCTTTTGGGTTCATATCCAAAACCCATATATGCTGGCTCTGGATTGGAAGCAGACAAGATATAATCAGAACAGCTAAATGGAGGAGGAATGGTCACTCTATTTTCCATATATTTCATAAAATTAAAATACCTGAATTAAAAATTAAATTGATGGGCACTTAATGCTAAACAATGCCTTTATTTAATGAGCAGAATGTACAGCTACAAGACAGCTTTTAAAAAGCATTGCCCCCAGCATCCACAAATATGAATACAGCACTGTGCTCCCCACTAGTATAATTTTATTGGCTTTACTGGAGTTACTCTGGAATAAGAATCATGCTGATTTTGCATTTAATTCCTATGCTAGGTCCATCATAAAGATGAAAGGGACTGGAGGAGACCCGAGATTGTTTTAAATTCCCTCTTACATTAGAAGGGATAGTCTTAAAACTTAATCCCCACATCTGCCCCCAAAAATAAATCAGAATGAAACTGAGTCCATGTGTTTAAATTGCTTTGGGGTATCTGCATTTTTTTGTGGGGGGGTGGTTATGGGGGGTGCTTTTAAGGACAGGAGAAGGGGAGTGTTGAAAATCCAATATAAGAAAACATCTGATTTCCAAGATTGTAACAAAAATAGAAGTTCTGTATTTCGGTTTTCACTAATTTCTTACATTATCGTGAAAAGCTAGATTCCCTTCCAGGCTGTCTGAATGTCCTCTTTTGGGAAACAGTTTCTGTGCTGAATAGATGCTGCATCACATAGATACTTTCTAATACCTTTCATTAAACTTCCAAATGGATACTATATATGTAAATACAGCAGACTTCAAAGGGCTAACTTTGAACTTATTTTTTCCTAAGAAAAGCTTTTAACGTTACTACTCTAATAATATTGTGCCATGGTTGGCTTGCTTTTTTCTAGCAATAGCTTAATGAGTTTATTGTATAATGAAGGACTCTGATTTATTAGCTTTTCATTATGCTCATTCCATCAGCTTCCTGCTAAATACTGCGTAACCCTTGGCAGGGATGTTAGTCTTGATGAGGTGATATCATTGCTTTTTAATAAACTCGCCTTCTGCATTAATAATATTACACATGAAATCCCTTATCCTTTACTATTCCCCAGGGAAGGGGAAAGTATATGTATTTAAAAGACTGCATTGAAGCTGCATGTAGAATTTATGACATATTTTGCATTATTGTTTTCACCAAAGCAGATCTAGTGGGCCAGATTCCCCACTGCTGTAAAGGAATGTAGCTTCTCTGACTGAATCTCCTTGCAGCAGTGGAGAATTTGGCTTATCATGTTGACACTTTGATGACATAAGGTATGTCTATACTAAGGGGAAGATCAACATTGCCACACTCCATCTTCTGAGGTTTGATTTGGCATGCTTAGTAGGAATGCGCTAAATCAAACTCTGAGGGCACCCCGTCAACTGCGATATGCTTATCACTGTTGCGAGGAGTAAGGGAAGTCAGTGTTTCTCCCATCAGCTTCCTGCAAGGAGGCTGTGCCTGAAATTCAGCTTAAGGTAGGTCAACTCCAGCTACCCAATGCTCCTCACTGGAGGTGTATATCTTTGGTTAAATTTCTTTTCTAGTGTAGACAAGCCCAGTGAGAAATCATCAACAGCTGCTTATAAACTGTGGTATTGTTCAGGTATTAACAAATATTTTCTTTAGCTGCTATTTAATGACCAACGCTGTTGCCAGAATTAGCACAGTGACAACTTGCTCATAGAGGGAGGCAGAGGGAAGGGAAGTAATGTAATATTTTACAACCTGAAAAATTAAGCACTGAGATAGTTAAGGCCCAGCCCTCATTAGCTGAATGGTAGATTTTTCTAATTAGTTCTTTCTAGTGTAATTAGCATGGATGAGTCTAATCATCTCATGTGAAACCAAATCTAATGCTTGGGAAGGAATGTCCTTGGCCTCTCTTTCAGATTGATTCGCAGGATTTTGTGTGTTTTCTCCTTAGATATTCCTTAAAGAAACAGTGCACTTCCTGGTTTTATAGTGGAGACTTATGGACAGAAGTGGTAAGACACTGGACACCTTATGTTTTGATGCAAGTGCTGCTGAATCAATACTCAGAAACTATGCATCAGATAACAATGTTTAGGTTGTCACACCCTGTAAATCGTGTCTGAGTAGTGGGTAGGCAAGTTCATTTATTCACATTTTTAACCCACCTCTGTGTTGAGGTTTCGAATATTTGACTGACAGGGCCAGATTTACAGTTGCCTTGCTTCTTGTGCAGTCAATTTGGGTGTAACACTCAAAGTCAGAACTGCGCTTGATCTGTGGAACCTTGCAAAAATGTACCATAGATATCTGCATCCACAATAGCAGATTTAGATACTCACGAATATAAAGCGGGTATCCATGAATTTGCAGAGTTCTAAGTACATTTGTATCTGCATCCACACCCACAAAAATGGCCTTTGGATATCCACACCCGTGGCTATAAAGTGAACATCAGCAGATTTGCAAGGCCCTTTTAATTTGTGCTGAAGTAAAAGACTAGACAAAGTGTAGGGAAATGGTGAATTGGGCCTAAAGCATGTATGTTTACAGGAATCCCACAGCCTACCTCTTAGTAATTTCTCTTGCCTATGGAGGAAAACAAACTAAGTGCAAATTACAGGATGCAAAAACTCTTGGTGTATTTGGTCATCTGTGTGCATGACAAATTGTTACTTATTTTGAATGGAATTAAACAGCTCGCAGGAACAAAATTCCTCATGACTTCACACAAGCATCTGAGGAAGAGGGTCTTTGCCCATGAAAGCTTATTCTCCAAAAAAATCTGTTAGTCTGTAAAGTGCCACATGACTTCTCTTTGTTAATTCACACAGTTATATATGTTTTTTATTTACAGAAGTTGTTTGAGATGTTGTTTATTTGACGAGCTGCATTTGCACTCAGGGAACTAGTTGTCTCCAGAGGCAAAGTGGGGGTGCACAGGGGGTCATATGCACCTCCCCCCGACTCCTGCACTCACCATCAGTGCTGCATCACTTCTGATGAATGTGAGGCAGTCTCGCTTCTCCCCCACAGCAGCATGGTTCAAGAGGTCTCTGCTGCCTTTAACTGCAGAAAATACACTTTTCTTCATCTCAGGTCCTTTTGTGTGAACATTTGACTGTTGGGCCCAGATTTACAGTTGCTTTTCTTCTTGGGCAGTCAGTATGGGTGTAACACTTGGAAAGTCAGAACTGCACTTCACTTGTGGAGCGCAGAATTGGTACCCACATCAGCCTCTGCAAAAATGATCTGTGGCTATCTGCATCCACATGAGCAGATGTAGACATCCTAGCTTGCGCTGCTCTCAGACTGCAATGCTCTGGAGGGGAATGGAACTGTGCCCCTGCATCCACTGGAAGCATTATGGTGCTTCCACAGGAAGAGGTGTAAGGCAGAGCAGTGGTGGTGGGGAGGGGTATGAGCAGTACATAGGCAGGGATGGGTGGAGGTGTGAAACCCCTAGGCAGAGATGTTCAGAGTTGAATGTTTTCTATAAAGAAACAAAAAATACAGTCCTTGTGTTATGAAGAAGAGAGAAGATTTTTTTGAAAGACACCTGCATTTGCCAATACAGGAGCACTGTGATTTGCAATTCTATTTGACTGCTAATGAGCCAAAGTGGTTTATTTTGGCGTGGGAAGAGAAGAACTGTTACCCACTTGTCTGTGACTGGAACTTCTTCCCCTGAATCCAGAGAAGGTATCAGCCCAGAGCTTGTATTTCCTTCTAAACATCATTGGAATGCAGGTAACTGGGGACAGGGAAAACTCCAAGTAAATGTTTCTCATTCACTTTGTGGCCTCAGGGTGTACGTGTGTGATGTGCCTTGAAGCTCAGAAAAGAAGCTTAGGTACATAGTGTACAACACATCCTTCTTCAGGAAGTTAAAAATACTGCCTTGTTTCTAACAGCCTTCAGACTTCAGTGAAATCCCCATTAAATACCTTCACATCAGTAAAACTGTCAAACATGCTGTCTTCCTGCAGTCTTCTGGAGCTCTGTTTCTTTATTTTCCTCTCCCCTTTCCCTGTGGGAAGGGATGCACAGCTCATGTAAAATATATTGAATTACATTTAAAGAAACAGGTCAAGGCAGAAGGTGTGAGGTGTTCATTTGGATTCAGGCTCAATTTTATGCAAAGTACCAAACTTTACTGGAGAGGAAGGGTGTAGTTAGAATGAGAGGTTCTGGGGTTGGCTGGACCCACTGATGGGATGGGGATAAGTAGGTCAACTGCTCCAGGGTCTGGCAGTTCAAATGGGCCTGGGGCTTGTGGTGGCAGTCGGAGACCCGGGCCAGATCCCCAGAAGGTACTAAGCACTGGTTTGGGGTGTGGGCGTCTCATGGTCTGGTTGGTGCGGAGCGCTGGCTACTACAGCCCCACCCCATCACCTGAGGTCATGCCCCTTCCAGGATGACAGCACTGCCCCCCTTGCCCAGGGCCCTGACAATTCTGTCCGCCCCCCTGGATTTGATCCATTTGTCGTTAACACAAAACAAAGAAACACAAAATTGCCAATCTGCCCCTGACTGTCTCCCAAATTTGCAAGTACTAAGCCAAATTGATTGTGTGGATTGAGTGTTTGGTGTCTTGAAAAATACGCACCTTGGGTTGAGCCAAGTATACTCAGTTCATGTCTTAGGCTGTTGCTCTTCACCAGCCTGGAAGACATCTGAATGTGGCAATGTTGCTTTGCTTTGTCCATAACCTCAGGCAGGACAGAAGTAAACTGCTGTGCCCATCCAACCTCTTAGATGATTATGGTGAAGGATGTATCTTAAAAAAACCCACTGTCCTTACATAATCTCAAGAGTAAAGCTGGAGGTTATTACAAATTGAAGTTGGGGAAAAAAGAAGATATTTTCAGCACAAAAAAAATACTCAAATTTGGATACTTGCAAATGTAAGACTCATGGCACAGGAAAAAGGGGAGTGGGGGGAGTAAAATGTAGTCTGTGATACTTTTACATGGAGGAAGAGAAATGAAATGTAAACAGTATTAGTGTAATACAATTTCCCTGTGAGATTAAAAGAAAAGCCAGGATTTAGACATTTGGAATTGTGGTTAAAGGATAGGTGGGATTTGAAAGCTCATACTTAATATGATTAAAGTGAACTTGAGATACCATTCCAAGCTTAAGACCTCAAGCTGTGTATGTATCACATCTCCAAAGTTAAATTTGGTCAGGTGAGGACAGGAGACCCCTACAGGAAATGAGTGCAGCAGGAAGCAGCAATGTGTAGCCAATCTGTGGTGCTCTTCTGTCTGAGCTGGTATTGAACAGGTGGCTCAATCTGGTGGTAGGGAGCAGTGTGGTGCTGTAATCTGTGGGAAGAGCTTTGAAAACCTCAGGTTCCTAGCACGTGTGGCACTTTTTGCAAATGTGAGGCTTGAGGACTTCAGTGTACCAGCTAGTTTGGACAGAGTTGCCTTGTCTTTGGACTTCAGGGAGGTTTAATCCTCACAAGGTTCAGGAGGTTGGGGGTATGGAGTGGATGTGTTTGACAGTTCACCACATTTCTCCTAGTAGTTAGCCTCACTCCTGCTGGGGAAGGGGATGGAGTTTTACAGCAGGTAGGATCTTTAGCATGTGACTAGGTTCAGCTACGTCATTAATCCCAGTGAAGCAACCCTGATTTATACTGCATGTCCCTGTGTACAATTTCTGCAATTGTGGAAGAATAATAACATTTTCCAAGCATTTTGGGTGCAAGGCATTTGATAACTGAAAGAGCTTCTGGTATCCCAATGTGGATTTCAACTCCGGTTCATAGGTTACTGCAGTTCTTAGTATCTTCTGTCTTCACTTTACTTCCCAGGACTTCATTGTGTGACATGAACCATCATTAATAACATAACAGCTTGTTTAGCAAATCCCTTATGAGGAAAGCATGTGATTCTTGTGACATCATGTCAGATTTTCCCTTGACAGCACTGGCATTTTCTCTAAATGCGCATGCCTATTTCCATGTCCTAGTTGCAATCATAGGAGATGTAATACCAGCATCTGGCACTAATATCTGTTGTTGACATTTTGGGAATGAGAACATGATCTATTAGCAAAGATGTTTGCTTGTACCTAATTAATGTTCAATGGCATATCCCTTTCTTTATCAGCTCTGCTGCAACAACTAGCTCTGGTATTATCTTTCACTGGCTAGCTCTAAAACTTAATTATTTCCTCTTTCAATGCTAAAGGCTGAATTCTCCAATGTGCTACCTTAATAGATGTAATAGACTTCCTAAGTAGCAGAATAATTATCAGCTATTTAGCTGAAGGGAGCAAGTTCATGTATCGATAAGGTGAAGTTTGGCATATGGTTATTTTGGAAAAATTAACTTGAGGACCATGATCGTGGGTGGCTGGGTGGTTGTCCGAAGGACTGGCTAGTGGAAAAAGTCTGTTTGGATTCATTCACAAGTCCTTAGAACAGAGGTCAGCAACCTTTCTGAGGCAGAGTGCCGAAATTTGGCCTTTTTCACTTCTAAGTATGATCACAAATAGGAGGGTGACATGAAGATGTCCTACTCATTATTGAGCGACTGCCAAGAAAAAGGAAGAAGAAGAGACAGCCCGAGTTCCAGTGATACTTTTAAAAGTCACTAAAAAACAACAGCTTTATTAGTAAATAAATGAAGATGCAGAGCTTTACCACTGACACGGTGGTTGGTAGCATTAACTGGTCTTTTGTTAATCCACAGATGGCATGGCTTTGAGCAAGCTTGCAGCTGCATGGGGAGAGGTGAGGTGGGGCTGAGCTCCCACCTTGCATACCAATGAAAATTGGCTCTTGTGCCACTCTTGGCACACGCGCTGGGGGTTGCTGGCCCCTGCCCTACATGCTTTTCTCCACCATGCAAGACTACCACATAGTAATGTGTATACTGTATCTCAGCATGTGGTTTTGACTGGATGAGATGTAATGATCAGATCATAGGTAGATCATTAAAGCATTGTAGCCCCCAGCTTTACCTGAGGCAAACTGTGTCTATATGTGTCAGGGGGAGAGAAAAGATAAAAAGTATTAAAAATCATTGTTATTAAGAACTCTAGACAAGAAGTTTCACCGGTCTTTAGCTACACTTTGTTAGTCTGTGACAAGATCTCCTTTTGTAGCTCTGGAAATGGGTCTTGATAACACGACATCTATAGGAACACGCTTTCCTGGGGGTTTGATAGAGTAACGTAGCACTGTACTTTGGCCCACTGTTTCTTTAAACAGATGTTCTTTGACATGTTTGCTTCCATCTTTTGAGATTTAGAGAAACAGCCTTTTGAAGATGAGTTTGCCTGAAGGATAATGGCTATGAAAAGCTTTTTCTTCTAAGAACTTTAAGTATAGCCTCGCTGTCCTTGCTCAGATAATTTTAAAGAATCTCAGTGTAGTGTGCGCTGATTTCATTGCCTCACCGTCTGTTTTCAGTGCTGAGGCCAGCCCATCAATAGTGCATGCTTAAATAATTAACAGAGTTAAGGTACAACGTGTATTCTGGTGTTTTGTTCAGTTTGTCTTTGCATGTGTGTGAATGGTCGGCGCAATGAAACTTGGGCTTAATGGTGACATGACTGACTTGTAAATGTGGCCTGCAACACCCCAGCTATCCCTGAGTTTATCCACAGCAGACTGTTAGAGACACATTGTGCCATGGTTTTGTGGTGGTTCATTGTACTGTAAGCAGACTTAGGTTTAAATGCATCTCAGTTGTAAGTAAAAATATCAGGCCATGAAGGGCTAATACGTTAAATTACTGTGCTATTTATTTGTTTAAGCCAGAATTTTCAGAATGGTTCAGCAGCTACAAATGGATACCAGATCTTCAGAAGACCTCAGCTCTCAGCTACACAAGAATTCAGCAGGCTGGGTGTTGAGATCTTTTGACAGCCTGGGCAATGATGAAATAATGGGAGTGTCAGGAGACAGAGCTCTTGAAGAATCTACCGTTTGTTTAGGTCTTTAACTGGTAACTCAACTCTTCTGAAAATCTGGCCCCAGTTATGAGTGCTGAATATATGAAAATCAGCCCCATGTCTCTTCAGAAAATCTGTTCCAGAATACATTTGAGCTAAACTTTGTCAGGTTATTTCCCAAATGGTCACTTCCAATACAGTTAATTCTTCATCAAGTGTCCCCGTGGGTGCTCCACAATAGGTGTCGGGCTCGCCTGGCGCCGCAGATCGGAAATCTTCCAGCAGTTTCTCCTGGATCGCGCATGCGCTGGCGCACGCTGCTCCCTTGCGCGTCCCTGGCCACGTGCGCGATCTGGTCCCCGCCAGTTCCTTCTCAACCGCCATTGGCTGCAGACGGAATCCGCTCAGGCTACGGCCAAAGTCAGATTAGACAGTGTTTCTACGTGTAAATTGTTGTTTCTTTTTTTTCAAAAAAAAAAAAAAAAAAAGAGAGAGGACAAAGAGAATACCAAAAAAAAAATAATAATATACAAAAAAAAAAAAAAAAGAGAGAGAGAGAGAGAGGAGTGGAGAAGAAGAGTGGACGTGAAGGCCAGTAGGCCGCCCGCTGCCCTGCAGGCCGGTGTCCGCGATTCGGGGAAACAGGCACGGATTAGGTGCTAAATACCCTATTAATAGTAAAAGACTCACCGCGACGGCTTCTTCAGGCTTTAAAAAGTGTGAGTCCTGCCGTGAAACTATGCCGGCCTCCGATGGGCATAGTGAATGCATCCGATGCCAGGGGGAATCACATGTTACCCAGAAGTGTTCCCACTGTGCTAAGCTCACAGCCAGGGCCAGGAAAGACAGAGAAATGCATCTTAAAATGCTCTTGTTTGATAAGGCTCTCCAGCCAGACGTGCCGGAGAGGCAATCAGAAGGGCCCTCTGGGTTCCACAAGAGGAAGCCAGCTTCTCTGACCCCCTCGGTGCAAAAATGGAGGAAGCTCTCCCCAGCTCGATCCCTGCCAGCGGTTTCAGTGAGCGGGATGGGCGGAGCACACATCCCCCAGCCACATACTCAGGCAAGCGGCACCGCGGCAGCGCACGTGGCAGAGGCTGAGCCTCCGATTACGAAACAGCCGGCATGTGCGGTGCCTGGAGCATTGGCCAGGCAAGCACCGGAACCGGCGGCACCAACCCCCGCGGCACCAACGGTGCAGGGCCAACAGCCACGGAGCCTGCAGACACCGGAGGATGTTATCCACGTGGCACCGCAGCTGAGCGGGCTGAGCGCGGCGCCGACAGCGGGGCTGAGATCCCCGGCATGGGAGGGGGCAGTGCCAGCCCCGCAGGGGAGGGGAAAGGCAAAAGCAAAAGCCCGGCACTGCAGCCCTTCTCCGGACAGGGCTGCGCTGCTGCTAACAATAAGCCCTCCCCCTGTGCTGCACACGCCGCCCAGAAGGCCTGGGTCTCCACCGGCCTATCGCGAACCTCCTTTTCCGTTCCTCCAACCAATGTCACCATGGCTTGGGCCACCTTCACCCTTTCTGGGATTGGATCCACTGGAGTACTATCACAAACCAGTGTCACTGCTATCTGTGTCATCGCGGAGGTCTCGCTCTCCCAGACATCTGGGGTACACACCCCGAGAGTGGTCCAGGTCTCCGTCCCCGGACCCATGCCCGTGCTGCCATGGTCGTTCTTGTCATGCTGGACACAGACACCCCAGGCCTACGCCCAGGGGCAGGTCCCCCCCAGTGTCCAATACCCCCGTGGGCACTCCTGTTCGGGGATGGAAACTCAGTTATCTCAAGGGGAGTTAAATTTAGAACCCCGAGACTTTGCTTTGCAATCCTCCAGTGAGCAGGTGTACCATCGGCCACAGGAACCTGAGAGTTCGAGGGAGGTGTACCCTAGTGGTTCTTCCTCATCCTCCCCAGATGAGGCCATGGCCTCCGGGGATGTCACTCCCCCGGATGACCTTAAACAGTTTCAGGAGCTGTTTAAAAGGGTGGCTTTCACGCAAGGCATTCAAACGGCAGAAGTGCAGGAGAAACATCACAAACTCCTGAAAAATTTGAGACCCCTGGCTTCATCCAAAATTGCTATTCCGCTGGATGAAGCCATTATGGAGTCAGCCACTACCATATGGCAGACTCCGGCGTCCGTTCCACCTATGAACAAGAGAGCGGATAAGAAGTACTTCGTCCCGGCAAAGGGCATGGAGTTCCTCTTCAGTCACCCACAACCGAACTCGTTGGTGGTCGAATCGTCCCAGCAGAGGTCAAAGACTTCTCAGTACAAATCAGGGGGATCAGACAAAGATGCCAAGAAGCTAGAGCTGTTTGGCAGGAAGGTATATTCCTCTTCCACCCTGCTATTGAGAATGGCAAATTATGCGGCACACCTAGCAAACCATAACTTTGATAATTACTCCAGGCTTACTTCTCTCATGGATTCACTTCCGGAAGATAAGAAGCCGGTGTTAAAGGCAATTGTGCAAGAGGGCTATGCAGCTTTGAGGATGGGAGTCCAGATCGCCCTGGATGTGGCAGATACGGCGGCACGCTCAATGGCGACAGCAGTGGTCATGCGTAGAGAATCCTGGCTCCAGACATCGGGCATCCCGAGGGATCTACAGGCGAAGATCGTGGATCTTCCCTTTGACACGCAAAAGTTGTTTGCAGACTCAACCGACTCGGTCCTCCACTCCAGTAAGGACTCGAGAGCTACGCTTAGAACCCTGGGTATTTATACCCCTCCATATAGGAAGAAAAAATATTACCCTCAGCAAAGACGCTACCCGTACCAACCACAGCATGCGCAGTATCAACAGGGCTATGACCAAGGGCGACATCAACAGCAGCAACAGTACAGAACTCCCAGGCGACGTTCCCAACAAAGTCGTACGCCCTTGGGACAGGCCCAAAGGCAACAAGTTTTATGGGCATGTCGAGGGCTGCACTATCACTACCATCGCTCAATGCCACTCTCATCTCATGTTCCATCATCGCCTCAGACCGTTTCACTCCCAATGGCAAAAGATCACCACAGACAAATGGGTGCTGGAGATCATAGCCACGGGTTACGCGATCCCCTTCCAGTCGCTCCCACCAACGAAGCCTCCCTCCAGGCCCCACCTCCAGGACGCTACCCACGAGGCGAGGCTCAAACAGGAGGTGGACCACCTTATGTTCATAGGGGCAGTGGAAAGAGTGCCGGAACAATTCCAGGGGAAAGGGTTTTATTCACGCTACTTCCTCACAGAGAAGAAAACAGGAGGCTGGAGGCCCATCTTAGATCTTCGGGGCCTCAACCGCTACTTGTGCAAGCAACATTTTCGGATGATTACAGTCGCCTCCATACTCACGGCACTGGATGATGGAAATTGGTTTGCAGTCATCGACTTACAAGATGCTTACTTTCATATAATGATCCACCCAGCACACAGGCGCTTCCTCCGCTTCATGGTCGGCAAGGAACACTTCCAGTACAGGGTTCTTCCATTCAGCCTCTCCTCGGCCCCCAGAGTCTTTACCAAAACCTTGGCAGTGGTGTCAGCCTACCTGCGCAGACAGGGGGTATTCATATTTCCATACCTGGACGACTGCTTATTGAAAGGGGCCTCGAAGGCAGAGGTCCTACGCATGATACGTGTCACAGCGGACACGTTTTCTTCGCTGGGCCTAGTCATCAACCTCACGAAGTCAAAGACTGACCCCACACAGGACATAGAGTTCATAGGTGCACGCATAAACTCTATCACAGCAAGGGTGTACCTACCCGACGCCCACTTTCGCACCATCAGTTTGCTGGTGCAAGTCATTACATACAGCCCCACGGTGCCGGTCTTAACGTGCTTACAGCTGCGGGGCCATATGGCGGCAGCAACATTTGTGGTACAGAATGCCAGATTGCACATGTGAAGCCTGCAGCATTGGCTGGCGAGCATCTACAAACCGGCATCCCACACTGTTCACAGGGTGGTGTCACCCACGACAGAGGTGCGCAGATGCCTGGCGTGGTGGGTAAACCCCAAGAAATTGCTAGCAGGGGTGCCCTTTCACCAACCACAAATTTCTATTTTTCTGACTACCGACGCCTCCCACATAGGATCGGGAGCGCACATGGGCGACAAGGTGACGCAAGGGCTACGGTCCCCTGCGGAACAGTCACTGCACATAAACATACTGGAGCTCAGAGCAGTGTTCAACACCTGCAAGCATTTCTGAGACCACATATATGGCAAAATAGTCGGGATCAATACAGAGAATACCTCCACTATGTTTTACATAAATCGACAAGGAGGAGCCCGATCCCGTGCCCTATGTGCGGCAGCAGTCCGACTGTGGAACTGGTGCATCGCCAACAACGTAACGTTGAAAGCCTCGTACTTGCCGGGTGCTCACAACGTGAAAGCAGATCAGCTGAGTAGGCGCTTCGCACTCATGCACGAATGGTAGATCCGCGCCGATCTGCTACGACCGATCTTTCATAAATGGGGGTTTCCCCAGATCGATCTGTTTGCCACACAGCACAACAAGAAGTGTCCCCAGTACTGCTCCAGGGCAGGAGTAGGGCGGGGGTCCCTGGGGGACGCATTCATGATTCCATGGAAGGGCCCCCTACTTTATGCGTTCCCCCCCACAGCGCTTATCCACAAGTTCTTGCAGAAAGCCAGAAGGGAGAAAGCTCGCATGATACTAGTAGTCCCAACGTGGGATCGGCAGCAATGGTTTCCCTTGCTTCTGCGCATGTCGGACTGCCCACCGCTCCCTCTACCGGTGGCGCCGGACCTACTCACACAGGCCCTGGGGTCCATAGTGTACTCGAACCCTCAGAGTCTGCGCCTACAATCATGGCTAATCCTTGGCTCAGCTCCTTAGAAAGTACATGCACGGAGGGAGTACAACAAGTCCTGGAAAGTAGCCGAAGGACCTCCACCAGGAAGACTTATAGGCAGAAATGGACTCGATTCACAGCCTGGTGTTCCACCAAGCAGTTAGCTCCCCTTGACGTTCCTAAACTGATAATACTTGAATACTTATTGGACCTCAAGAGGGGTGGACTTTCCTTATCCTTGCTAAAAGTCCACCTCGCCGCTATATCAGCCTTTCAGCATACAGAGGAGGGGCCCACGGTATTTGCCCATCCTATCGTTACCAGGTTCTTGAAGGGGTTGGTAAACCTGTACCCCCCTCGGAAACCACTTCTGCCATCGTGGAACCTGGACTTGGTGCTCAGCACGCTCACGGGTCCACCTTTTGAACCATTAGCCACGGTTTCCCTATGTCTCCTTACGATAAAAACAACCTTCCTCCTTGCAATTACGTGAGCTCGCAGGGTGAGTGAGCTCGCAGCAGTTATGGCAACGCCGCCCTGCACAGTATTCTCAAAGGAGGCGGTAACCTTACGGCTGCACCCAGCCTTTGTTCCAAAAGTTTCTTCAGAGTTCCATCTTAACGAACCAATTGTTTTACCCTTGTTTTACCCGAAGCCTCACAACTCCAGCAAGGAGGCACGCCTGCATCTCCTGGATGTGAGGAGGGCTTTGGCCTTCTACATAGACAGAACTAAGTCCTTCCGGAAAACGGACAGGCTTCTAGTCTCTCTCGCTTCCAGGTCAAAAGGAGAAGGTCTCTCTTCACAGAGAATCTCAAAGCACATTGTGTCCTGTATAAAAATGTGCTATGAGCTTTGAAAGACTCCTTTGCTAGCCCTGCCCAGGGCTCACTCCACCAGGGCGGTGGCAGCGTCAACAGCCTTCTTTAAGGGCATCGCGTTGAAGGACATCTGTAGAGCGGCGACCTGGTCATCCTATGACACCTTCGCCAAGCATTATGCCCTACATCGGGTATTCCAAGAGGATACCCGCCTCTCGACAGCAGTCCTTTCGGGGGCAAGCTGCACATAAACCGATTACCCACCTCCTTTCTTGGGTTACTGCTGGGTAGTCACCTATTGTGGAGCACCCACAGGGACACTCGATGAAGAAAGAGAAGTTACTCACCGTAGTAACGATGGTTCTTCAAGATGTGTCCCCGTGGGTGCTCCACCACCCGCCCATCCTCCCCGCTTCGGATGTCTGTCTAGTCTCTTTCAGGAGCATCCGAGGCGGTTGGTCAAGGAACTGGCGGGAACCGGATCGCGCACGTGTCCGGGGACGCGCAAGGGAGCGGCGCGCGCCGGCGCATGCACGATCCAGGAGAAACTGCTGGAAGATTTCTGATCTGCGGTGCCGGGCGAGCCCGACACCTATTGTGGAGCACCCACGGGGACACATCTCGAAGAACCATCGTTACTACGGTGAGTAACTTCTCTTTCATCATTGAATATTGTAAACACAATGGGGTCAGGAGAAATAAGAACAAAGTCAACTATAATAAGTGAATTCCATCTGGCCTTCCTCCTTGAATGTTAAGATGAGTAGCAATACATGTGCACCTTCATAATTAATCTGTCTCTTCCCCCTTTTCCCATCTCGCGCCACCAGCAAGTCCTGAAAATGTAAACATTTTGATGAGGAGCAACAAACACATGACTAGTGTTCAGCACAGTTACCTGATATGTCTGTTTCACATGCGTCAGTAATCCTGATGCCCAATCCTGTGTGGAAAAGCACAAGACCAAGAGTCAGGAGTTCTGATTTCTATTCCTGGCTATGCCACAGACTCAGTTCCTGGTTGTGACCTTGTAGAATTCAGTTACTGGATGTGCCTCATCTGTCAAATGACCATGAGACTATAATTACCTTGCTCTCACACGTGGCATAATGCATTTTCTCAAACATGGACAATTTAAAAATGGTGGAGGGTCTCGGTGCACCATTTATTGATCTTTCCAAATGTCTGTGCCCCTCCACAGCACCTACTGAACTGGGGCTGGTGAAAAGTGGTGTTCTCTTCATCTTTACCCTACTGTGCTAGCCCCCAATCTGCGGCTGAGAAGGAGTGGGGTCTATTCCTCTCTTCCCCACTGGGGCTGTGAAGGAGGTGAGTGTCTTGATCTGCCCCCCCCCCCCATAGCAGCAGCCCCTGAACTGGGGCTGGGAAGGAGGACATGCCCTCCCCTGCATCACAGCAGCCACAGAGTTGAGGCTGGGAAGAAGGGCTGTCTCTCCACAGCAGCCACAGCCTTGGAGCTGGAGGATCATCTCTTTCTCTGGTCACCGCAGTCCTGCACATCCAAAATTTTCTCCACCCCCCTTTCTCATCCCACTGCCTTCACATACCTCTTATTTCCCTGCTCACCCCAGTACCCTCTCTCAGCTACCCCCCAAGGCCACCGCTTCATTTTATGCATGCACCTTCTCCAGTGTCCAGTCAACTAATTCATGGAACCATGCCAGCGGGGCTTCGCTAATTAGGTGGGCAGCCCTTCATTCTCTCATGTGCAGACACCCAGGTTCACACCTTAAGGGGAGTTGTCTGTAGCCCACTTGAATGCAGACCACAGTTTGAGAACTTCTTGAGATCCTCAGATGAAAGTCACTATGGGGATTCAAAGGATTATTACTGTGTTCTTTTTGTTGTTAATGACAGCAGACAGAAGTTTATCTTCTCTCTGTGCCAATTTATATGGGATAGAGCTTGGGATATTTGAGATGTTCTCAGGATTGCCATTAGGCGGCTAAGAGAAACTTGAAAGAACTGATGCTGGTTTTTATCATGGTTTCAACATCAGGCATATCTCCTTCCCTTGTAAGTTAGAACAGACCATACAATACTGTTGGCATCCACACGGGACCTTGAGACCGGCATTCAGTTTTAACATGCTCAGGGAAACCAATATCGAGCTATTCACTGATATACGACACTAATATAGGATTCACTTTATATTCAACTACAAAGAAAGGAAGAAAGAGAGAGAATTGTTCCAATTTTAGACGAGTTGTAAAATCCTTTACTTATAGGTACTAGGTTGGCTAGCCCTTGAGACCAATCTAATTGCTTTACATCTGTACAAAGGTTCCTTGTAATCGGGGTTTCTGCCTCCATTTGTCTTCTTTTCAGCCTCTTAGTAAAAGCCTTAATTGGTCTTAGCGGTGCTTTTTTCAGTTAGTGCAACCATACCTTTTTAAGGCTGAACAAGTATCAGACATTACCTGGGGCTGAATGGAAGGAGTTGGGGAAAGACATCAATACTTCTTTACCTTTAACACTGTAATTAATGGGCTCAGAACAAGGAACCGATTTGAAGAAATTTTCAGTCTTTTGGGGATTTAGACAAAGATCAGACAAAACAGAGGAGGATGGAATTTTCTGGAATTTCTCCCTGCTCATTTCTCTAGGAACAGTCATTAGCCTTGTAATTGTGTCACAGTAAACTACTGTATCAGGTTCCATTTTTTCTCTCTAGAGGATCAAGTTGCCTTAAATCAATAGTTTGAAGTACTGGAGGGATGTATGGGAAAGGAAATGCTCTCTAATTTCTGTTTCTTAGCTACTAATTATTTAATAATACATTTTATTGCCTATTAAAATGTGGCATAACCTGCTTGTCAGCAAAACTAGAAGGAACATAGTTGTTCTAGGAGAAGGATAATTGGCACTTCTGCAGATGGCTTTTATTGAAAGCCTGGTTTGTTGTTATAGGAATTTCTTGCCAGGTTTCCTTCCAGTGCTTGTAGACTGGTCAGCGTTGTGAGTGAGTTATGGCATTACAGCCCAGACACGTAAGTGTGGCTTACTGAAACTACAGAGTGTGCTTAGTAGTATGGTATAAAAACTTTTGCTATATGTGGAGAGTTCATCCCCCTTCCTACCCCGCCCCACCTGTTTCCTCTGCCCCCCTCCCCTACTTTGTAAAAGACTGTAGCGTTTTTTGTACCACACTGGAAATTACTTTGCTTGCTGAATACTGTGAAAGGGGAGAGTTTGTTTCACCAATAGAGAGATTAATGGAGGTGGGTAAAGCCACTGGAGTTTTCTTGTCTTGCACATTTTTGTGGTGCAACTGGAAACATAGACATACATTTTGGCTGAATATCATCAACATCTTCAAGGTAGTTTACAACTCCCCTGCATGAAAAGACACATTGAAGTTTCCTTAGAATTTGCCCAAAAGTTTAATAAATGAGAACAATAAGTAACTGGAAGAAAAACACTCAGACCTTCAATTTGTTTGGGGATACATGTCAAGGTAGGGGATTAATCGCTAGGAAGTTTTGCCAGGTTAGGGTGGGGATCCAGACATTAATGTGGAGTGGAAAAATACTGCTATTTAGATGTTCATAGATTAGGTTGAGATCAGTGTTCCGTATAAGATAGGTGCTTATGCAGCCACAGGAGACTTTCAAATGCTGCCCAGCTGTTTAACAGAGAACCCACAGCTAGGTTTTGTTTCTGTTGGTGGTGCACATTTGCACATGCCTCAGTGCACAGAAAAAAATATTCTGCACACAGATGTCAAAAAATAGCAAGAACGTAGGGTCTACTTTTGTGAAGCACTGAGCACCTCCTACAAGATGCTGAGCACCATCAGCACCTTAGCGCTGAGCCTTTATTGTCTTGATTTTAGGTATGTTGGAGGGTTTTGCAACTTGGCCTGGGGGTAGGTTGAGTTGTAGAGGGTTAGTCAAAGGATTGATCAGCTAGGTGGGAGGGATGGGATCACTGATGAGAATATTCTCTCTCCATGTTTCCGAGTAATAAGCTACTATAGTGACATTTGAATTTCTTTCTGATTTTATGGGAGAATGATCTGATTCCATCTGCAGCAGAGGTCTGGTTTGTTTTACTTTTTGTGCACACATACTCTGATAGAAACTGTATGAAGAAAAAACTGGAGCTCACTGTTCCTTATTAAGTGTTTCTTCGGTGATATTCTGCAGCTTGCCCTTGTTGAAGGGTGTTTTGGTTTAGAGGGGAAAAAAAGGTGCCCTTTTCCGCCTCCATATTTGTGGCTCTCACACAGTCTCCATCTTTCATTGCTTTGTATTGTTTCTCCCTAGTTTTTCCACTTTTAACACCCAGTTATTGAGCCATGCATTTGTGTCCCATCATTTCCCACTATCTGACACACCATCTTCTCAACAACCTGGTCACCAGCTGCACACCATCTTCTCAACAACCTGGTCACCAGCTGCATACCATCTTCTCAACAACCTGGTCACCAGCTGTCTCTGAGAGCCTGATCCAGAGCCTATTGTCATTAATAGGAGAATTGCCATTGACTACAAATGAGCTTTAGATCAGGCTGGGGGAATGTGAAGAAACAGGATGTCAACGTAACTGAAACAAAATGAATTCACTAATAAACCATTGGGACGACAGGTTGAATCTCTCTAGTCTGGCACTCTCTTGTGCAGCAACATCTGTAATCCAGCATGATTTTAGTTGGCTACACCCAAGGTAAGTGGTCATCTGGTCAAGTTTCCTGTGGTCCCGCAAAGTTTGTTTACACCCATCAGTACAGGCTCTCATTATTCTGTGCTGTTATTTAGTTCTAATTTACCTCTAGATGTCTTCTAAGAGCCCAGTAAGTAGTGGAAGTGTTGGTAATGCTGCTAGACCATACTGACATCCTATGGTCCAGCCAATTCTCTCATTCAGTACCAGTCAGGTCCCAATTGTGCCGGACTAAATAGGTTGAGCCTGTATCACCATGTCAACCCAGAACAAGTATTGCAGGTATGTGAGAGCTGAATACAATATCTCACTTCCTATGGTTAGAAGTGGCAGGGATGAAACATTAACTATGGGATTAATAATGTCCCTTTTGAGCTTGTCTTTGCCATCTCAGATCAAGAGCCAGATTCTTATACTTTTATTCATACTGAATAAAACCTTACTGTACAGGTCGTACCAACAGTATCCTTTATGGAGGAGGGTGATATCCAATATTAATGAGGATACCAGAAATTCATTCAAAGAGAGAAGATAAGTCCCCTGTCTGTTGCATTTTTCTCGTGTGTGATGACTGTGGAGCATTCTGCAGCAAACTATTTCAGAATGCAGGTGATAACCTATTATCGATATCAGTTCCAGGGGGCCACAAATGAATTATTTGAGTCCTCAATTGGGGGATGTGATAGGAACAAGAACAGTTGGTCAGATAGGGGAAAAAAAATGGGTTTCAGGAATAATCTGTATTAGTGCCATGATGCCTTAAAAAGAAAAAAAGCACATCCAAGAAAATTTCTGTCTTCACTTACTTTAAGCTGAAAGTTCTAAAGAAGCAAATGGAATCTCTTGGGGGTCATCAGAAACCTCTCATAATTGTCGTAAATTCACTGAGTATGTGTACAGGATGGAAAATGGACCTCTTCACTTCAGAGAAAGTTCATGAGGTTTCATTCATTTAATTCAGCATCATCTGTGGGACTGAGAAGTAATGGCTTTGTTTTTAGTACTACACATCAGCTGGAGTCTTCTTTGAAATGTGTTGGGTAACATTTTCATGATTAGTAATTTTTTTCCCTGCTAGCATGTAAATTCTATCTTGTTTGTATCCAGGATTCTAAAACCTCTGCCATAGAAATCTAAAGTCATGGTGTGGAAGGGATCATTTTTGCCCTGCGTGGCAGAGTGTGTGTGGCACAGGCTTTGGTTCCCTCACCTGTATATTTTTATAGTCAGAAAGGCGTTGCAGTAAAATGAAGTTTGGGATCGGTAGCTTAAATGAAGGTGTCGCTGTTGAGAGTCAACAGTGAATCTTATCTTCCTTGTACCAGGAGTAGAGTGCCCGTCCATTGCTGCAGGCCTAAAACAAAGAATGAGACCCAAACTGAACAAAACTAGGTCTTTTGCAGCGTAGTGTGGAACACTTAAGCCCACGCAGATGATTTACAGTGGGTGGTCTGGCTAGGTGGGTTTGATAAACCAGGATATCCACAGGAAGCACAGAAGTTAGACATACATTTATGCACTTTTTGTTACATGTATATAAGCAGTACATCCAGATAAGCTGGTGAAGGTCCGAGGGCCAGATTCCCAAGTGGGAGTCATGCTGGAACAATTTTGTGTGGTGGGGTTGTGGAGAGCTATTGAACCAAACAATAAGTCATGTGCATAATGGAAACTACTTGAAGCTGGGGGTGTGTGGCCATTCCCCATTTCACACTCATAGCTCTAGGGCCTATGTCAACTGGTGCAAATCAGCAGAGAGTCATTCACATTAGTAGCGCTGTGCTGATTGATAATGGTGGAGGATTTAATCTACACGCTCTGTGTGGTTGTGGAAGGTAGAGTAGCCAGCCAAAGGATGCAGCCATTGGGGTGTGTATAGATATGTGGTGGAGAGGAAAGCTGTTAATCTTGCACCATTGTACCGTCTCCTCAGTGTCTTTTCCTGCTCCATCCCTACTCAGCAACATACCTTTTATAGTCTATGGGTATTTTAAGATCATATTGATAGTTGTCTGGTGATCTCAGAATTCCTCAGAGGTCCCTGCTCCATCTCACCTACACTCACATGTAGTATGTCAGACTTCACACAGACTCTGCATTAGTGTCTATGTCCTTAATCATTGTATTAGTTAAACACCTATGTTTGACCCTCTCTGTACCTCTGTCGACTATTCTTTACTCTAGCCCATGTCAGTATGAATATAAACTGTGTGAACCTCCAGTACTTTTTGAGCCATGTAAGGCTGTGTCTACACGGGCACAAATCTTCACAATAGCCATGCTAATGGCCATTTTGAAGATTACTAATGAGGCGCTGAATTGAATATTCAGCGCCTCATTAGCATTAGGACACTTCCAATCGCAGCGCTTCAAAAGTGAGCAGCTCAGCGCGGCTACACGGGGGTCCTTTTCGAAATGACCCTCACCTTTCGAAATCCCTGATCAGGATAAGGGGATTTGGAAAGGTGCGGGTCCTTTCGAAAAGGACCCCCATGTAGCCGCGCTGAGCTGCGTGCTTTCGAAAGTGGTGCTTTTGAAGTGCCATGGCCGGAAGCATCCTAATGCTAGTGAGGTGCTGAATATTCAATTCAGCGCCTTATTAGTAATCTTCGAAATATGGCTATTTCGAAGATTTGTGCCCATGTAGACACAACCTAAATGTGCAGAATTCACATACCATCCACCCTAATAATACAGATGATGTTTTCTATGCATCAGACCTTGAAAAGTTCAGTCCCCAAAAGCACATTGGTAAATGGCATCTTTTATTAGATTATCACAGCTTTGTCTCTGGCTGCATACCAAGCAACTTAAAATAATGTGGGTTAGCAAATTTATTACTTTTTTTTTCCCTGCAGCCAAGTGTTCCTAAAAACTGATCTTATCAGGGTTATGTTTAAATGAAGAAAAAATTAGGTGAAATATTTTTCCTTACCCCATGGGGTAAAAACACACTTAATTGAATTACAGTGCAGTAACAAGGTATGTGCTTTAGCAATGTGCAAAGTCTGTTCAAGAAACTTGTTGAGAACCAATAGGAAATAGCACTTAAGGGGCTGAATGATAGTCTGTATACAGTCTCAGAGGGGTAGCTGTGTTAGTCTGTAGCTTCACAAATAAGCAGTTCTGTGACACCTTAGAGTCTAACACATTGATTAGGTCATGAACTTTGTAAGCTCAGGATCTATTCAATTCGGTAGTCTCTACTTTGCCCCAGGACTGTTTGTTATTTGTGAGTCACTATACATTGTAAGACAAATTAACTAGTTAGGCGCATCTGTGCTTTAATTGTCTAGGGGTACACTGTGAAAACTTAAGCAAAGAGTTCAGACAGCAACAGTCATTCTTTATCTGATAGTGCATTCTCGGTGTTTTTTCCTGTTTAGTTAGCTACAGTACTCTTACCCTTCAAAAACAAAAACCTTGGACTAATTAAGCCAAGTGTTAAAACAAGGTGATTTCAAAGTAAATCAAAGACTTTATGGCCACATCTAAACTAGCAAGTTCTTTCAAACTATTTTTCAAAAGAAGGGGTTCTTTCAAAATATCCAGCAGAGCATCTACACACAAAAATTCTTTCAGGAAGGGCACCTCCTTTCAAAACCTTCTTTTGAAGGAAAATGTGTGTAGATGCTCCACAGGCCCTTTTTTTTTCCAAAAGAGCAGTCCTCCTGGCACCTGATTTTTCAATCCCTGGCCTGTTCTTTCGTAAGAGTGGGGGCTGTGTGGATGCAGTCTTTCGAAAGAGGAGACCACTCTTTTGATCCTCTTTTTTGTGTGTGGATGCATTCTTTCAATAGAAGTTCTTTCATAAGAGATCTTCTGGAAGGACATCTTTTGAAAGATCACTATAGTGTAGACATAGCCTATGTAAATAGCAGTTTTCTGAACATTTTTTTCATGGAAGAATATCTTTTTTCATGTTTTGGAGAAATTCTGAGCCTTGTTTTAAGTAATAAAGCTGCATGAAAATCTGTGCTGCTTTTACCAGAGCATATGTGTCTTCAGATCAACATTGGAAAGAGCAACCGGATTCTTAATCAAACCTCCATCAAACAGGCTCCCCAAGGGAAACTGCAGCAGCAGTGTTCTGCTTTGCATTTGAAGACCTGGGTTTGGCAGTGAACTCTGGGGAGTACTCAGGTTCTCAGGCGAATGGTGCAGATTTTAATTGTCTAATAGTGCCTGAAACAGCCAATCCATGGAGCAAGTGGAGGTCAGGTGTCAAGACAGGCAACTGCCAAGAGACAAGGAAAAGAAATAATAGGAGGGAAGGGGAAAGAAAAAACACATCAAAGCAGGTTGATTCACCATGTGAAGTTAAGTGAACTACATTACAACAGACGTACTGTCTGGAGGAACTAATTGCTCATGTGGTTATGTAACTCGGGGTCTACCTGAAACCTTCATGAATCTGGAAGCTATTAAATAGAACAGAATTTGCTGAAAGCAAAGAACTTTAAAAAGATATGCTTTAGTTTGAGAGAACTTTATCTCCCACACCCTTTTTTTTTTAACGCTTCTGAAAGGAAGCAATCTTGATTTGCAGTGGATGAACAGCCTTTTAGGAATACAAATACTGTGTGATATGATTATTATAGAAGCCCCCTGGGCCTTTCCTGGAAGGACCAGAACCACAAACATTTCTTAGCTTATGACCCAAAAAAAGAAAAAATCCCTTCCATATGACGACATGTTTTGTGTTAGGCCGTTACAACTCATTGTAACGCAATATTTGGTATTTATGTTGGCGATAATTAAGGAGATGCAGTGCTGCTTTTTTGTGCCAGTACTTGCCGGTCCTGAGTACTGGCACCTCAGCAGCCCCAGTCAAGGGATTGGTTTGGGAGTCTGTGGGGAGTGTGGAGCTGGCTGAGTACTGGCTCCTCTTTTTTTTTTTTTACAAAAAAGGCACTGAAGAGAGGTTGTGAGAAAAATAAAGCTGAGACTGGAAACACAAATGAAACAGAACCACAAACCTTCTCAGGATGTTGAGGGGAGGGGAAACAGTTAGCTTTTTAAGAACAATGTACTTTTACAATATTTTTGCTTGTTTTGACTTAAATTGGATGTTGAGGCCAAAGTGTTCATACTTGTGTGCCAGGAATTAGTTCCTATGGCTATGTCTACACTAGACAGTTTTGTAGATAAAACTCGCAGAGCGTCTACACACAAAATGTGTTTTGTCCGCAGAAACTGTCAACAAAAAAACTGTGTAGACACTCCAGGGAGCCTTTTTGTCGACAGAGTGGATCAAAAAAACAATCTGCTTCTATGCATACACAGGATCTGTTGACAGAAATTTGTTGGAACATCTCTTCCATCAGTAACTTCTGTAAATAGATGCTTCCAGTGTAGACATGATTTATGGGAAAACGGCCCAATTTTCCTTGTGATTTCTAACTTAATTTCATTAAGCATGTTGAAACTCACATTAGTTCACAATTCTCAGTGCAAAACCCCATGGGATTCCACTTTATGACAAAATTTCAGAATGCTAAATTCCACAGTTGAATAAAGAAGGTAGAGGTGAACCACCTTTTTTTTTATTAGAAAACACAACATAGGTTTTCCTTTATCTTTGAGCATCTCTGCACTCAAGTTGAGTGGTTGATTCCTGAGCGGTCCACTCTGCAAATATAGTTCTTTTGTTGACAGGATTGAGGTTTTATCATGGAACTGACAGAACAGATCTCAGAGCAGGGTTTGTTTGTTTTGTTTGTTTTTTAGTTTTTGGCTAGTGCTAGTAAAAATGATATAGTTTGTGTGACATGCTATCTTTTCTTTCCTCCAGACAGCTCCCAGAGAGTTCACAAAGATTTATATTCTGTTTTATTTAAATCCTGCATTGAAGTTAGCTTGTTGCAAAGCAGATCTCTTTTAGGTAACCAGAAATAACAATGTGGCTTTCATTGTTTTCTTTTACATTAAGTTACTAAATTGACATCCAGTTTAGATATTCAAAGCTGTTGTAGCTGTGTGGGCTCCAAAATATTAAAAACAAGGCGGGCTTTTTTTGGACCATCTTCTGAAAATGAGCGCCACATAAGCTAGAAACAGAAGTTGGTCCAATAAAATAATTACCTCACTCCTCAGTATAACTATCATTTGATGTTATAAGGTAGTTATTGCAGGTAATGTGTGGTTTAAATATTACACGTTAGTGTTCTCTGTAAGCTGAGCACTGGGGTGGCGGAAAAGATTCAGCTGCTGCCCAGCTGATTAGCAGAGCACCCGCAACCACCAGCATATGTTTGTGGTGGTGGTGCACATAGCAAAATGTGTTCCACCCCGGATGGAAAAAATATTAGAGAACACCATGGCTGTGACCCACAGACCTAAAGTTCAAAGAACAAAAAGTGTTTTATTTCCATAGTATAGTTACAGGGGAAATGCTGAGGTCTTTGCCCACTCCTATAATCATATAAAATAAAGTAGTTGATCCCATCATAGGCTGTAAATGGATGACAGGAGAGGGATCACTTGGTGATTGCCTGCTCTGTTCATTGCCTCTGGCATTGGTCACTGTCAGAAGACAGTACTAGGCTAGATGGACTTTTGGTCTGACCTGATACGGAAGACCAAAAAAAAAAGAGAGAGAGAGAGGCAGAGAGAAAGTGGGGGGAAAGGGGGAGGATGATGGAACAAGCCTTAGTGTTAAACGAATAAAAGTGACAGAACCTTTTATGTCCACATAAAGGAAGTGGGGCATTAGATGCACGGGGGCGGGGGGGGTGGATACACATAGACACAAAACACCCCACAACCAGTAACCATGCATTTTTTTTCCACATTAAGAAGATGTTCTAATGAAGGCAAACTTCAGACTACCATGATTTTAACCTTGTGTTCTAGGGAGCTGAGATACTGCTAGGAAAGGTCTTCTTGCTATAAACAAAAAGAGTAGGTGAAGTATAATTAGCTTAACTTATTCTTTGCATCAGCAGGCTTACATCAGCAGTGCTTAATGGTGCCGTGTACTCTTAATTATTGATCTTGCCATTTAAGAAGTAAGACATGAGGAAGTGGGCACTATTATCTGGTAATTGCCATATTGGAGAGTTTACAAGAAGCTAAAAGTGTTTAACGGGTAGATAAGATCAATTATAAGATAATGCCTGCTCCTGTACTAAGCTGCAGCAAGTGGGGAATGTGCACCCAAGGTATTTATCAGGTCATGCTGCTATGCCTGAAGTAAGAGTGTTTTAACATAGCTGGATGGGTTTTTAAAAGACTGTGGTGTGAAGGAGAAAAACATGTGGGACTGAGGACAGGGAAAGATGGAAAACAGACTCTTCCCACTGATGAATGAAGTAATTAGTTTAATAAAGAATGGACACAAAAATAAGTGTTCCCCTTGTTCAATGTCAACCATTAGAGCTCAAGTCATCTGAGACTGTTTGTTTGTTTGCTTAGGCCCTTGTGTAGGCACAACATTTTAAAATGTGCTGAAATGTTTTGCTAAATCAGGGCCTACTTATAGTGCTCTTGATCTGACTCTACTTAAAGCATTTCTAAACGTAGACCTATAAAGCAAAGTAAAAAGAGAGGTTTTTCAGGCTGGGGGTGCGGGAGTTGAGACAGAGATAAGAAGTGCTGAGAAGAAACTATTAAAGAAGAAGGGGCAAAAAAAACCCTAAGTAGAATGATTGTTTTTGTAATTTTTGTATGTCATGTGCCAGACTCAGGGGCTTGGTTGTGCAGTGGCTTTATTAACCTGAGTTTGGGATGAATTTGAGTTGTAGAAATCAAATGTATTATCATGACAGGGGAAGGATGGCTTATGATTTAACAAGCACTTTCTGCTGGTGAATTTGTGGGTGGAATTTGGTATTTTCTTAAAGAGCCATGTTACCTTCTACAGGGTACAATCTGGACTTCTGAATAGTTGTTCTCCAGCCCATGGTGCCTCATACATTATTTTACTTCGGGTGACTATCCATCCCATTTTAGCTGGGACTGTCCCTTTTTTTAGCTCCCTGGAGAGCATCCTGACTTTTCTTTTTTTTAAAAAAAACAGGCTAATTGTCCTGTATGTTGCAAAGCAGGGACCTGAATTTTAGAGAAACAGCTCCTTAAGCAGCGGGGGCCATCTGGTTAAAGAGCTAGCTGGAAAGACTGGAGGAGGAATATGGGCTCTTTAAACAGATTGTTCAATCATGCTGTAGCCAGCAGACCCCAGGGCAAGGATGGAGGGGCGAGGGAGTTAGGCTGCTGTGCACTCGTTGCTCACACTCCCTGACATAGACAGAGGAGGCTGTGTCTCACAAAGTTCCTTCACCAAACACTACTGGCAGAAATAGGATTGGGATAGAGAGGGTAGGGAACAGGGGATCAAGCAGGGGAACAGCCGATCAAGGGAAAGGGGAGACAGTTGCTGGATGTTTGCACTAAGCTTGGTATCCCAGAGGCAGCAGCAAATAAGCAAGTTTCTGGAGTAAAGGGCAGCTGGACCCACGCCAGGGGTTAGATGAGGGATCATGGATTTGGAGGAGTCCTCTGTAGGGTGGGGGACGGGGCTCAGAAGGGAGCAGAGACAAGAAGAAGGGCACAAAGAAGGTGAATCACAGAGGTGGGCTGGTAGGGGTGGACTAACTTTTCTGGAGGCTGGCACTCTTAGGTTTTGTGGGGCCCCCTAGGATCTGGGGTGAGCACAAAAATAATTGGTTCAGAATATGGGGTGAGGGCTCCAGGCTGGGCCTGAAGGCTGGGTGTGAGATGGGGTGAGGGTGCTCTAGCTTAGAGTGCATGGTCCGAGGTAGAGCCTGGGATGATGAGTTTGGGGTGCGGAAGAATGGGGCTCAGCCTAGCCCACTGCTCCATTCTTTTTTGCCTGTGCCTTCCCTCAAAGGCCAGTGTCATAGTCCCTCACCCTTCACTTTGCATAGGTGTCAGTGATTTTAAAAGGGAAAGAAGCCTTTTACAGCATAGTTCTTTTGGTGTTTTGTAACTATCTGAAAACCGGTCAATATTTTTTTTTAAAAATATCCTTTGTTACTTTATTAATGGGTGCATGGTAGATTAAAAACTGGAACAATTTTACCATAGATTCTGTTTATATAGTAACAGAGACGTAGCCGTATTAGTCCCAACAAAAGAAAACAGCAGAAATGTAGCCCTTTAAAGACTAACAAAATGATTTATTTGGTGATGAGCTTTTGTGGGAGAGACCCACTTCTTCAGATCAGTTTCATTTCCTATACAGACTGCCATAAGTACAGAGGACCAAAAATAATTGTAATAAAAACTGACAAATCAAATAGGATTGAAGGAAGGGGGTTCAGTGACCTCTTCAAGGGAGTGGGCCATTCTGTTAAAGATCTGAGAATTTGTGTCCTGGAACACAGAGAATTTAACAGCAGACTAGAGCGAGAGATTTGTGAGTTAGAGTTTATTCAAATTTGACATATTAGCACGTGGTATGAACAAAGACATCAACTACCTCACACATTACAAGGACTGCTTCCCTTCCTTTGATGCTTGTCATTATCTCAGACAGGACAATTAACATCCCCCCACCTCTCACTCCCTTCCTTCAATCCTATTTGATTTGTCAGTTTTTATTGCAAAGGTTTTTTTCTTTTTGGTCCTCTGTACTTATAAATGTCAGTCTGTATTGGAAATGAAATTGAACTGAAGAAGTAGGTCTGTCCCACGAAAGCTCATCACCAAATAAATCATTTTGTTAGTCTTTAAAGTGCTACATTTCTGCTCCTGTTCATATGTTTGACTTTTCGATTAGAGTTGGATTTCCAGGTAACTGATTTCTGTCAAATTTTAGCATTTGTTTGGGAAGGGGTATTTGAACCATTAGGCTGCAGCCCTTCTCTTAGTCTGGCCCTGCCCTAGGGAATGGGGATGATAGCTAGTTTAGGACTGCAGAGCGGGGTAGGAAAGGGTGGCCCAAAGGCAGTAACTAGGAAACCAACAGGCACCATAATTTATATGTTGTAAATCCACTGACTCCAGTGAAATTTAAAAGGGTACGTGTGTTAAATTGGCCAAGTAGGTTCCGTTCTCTTTTTGTTTATACTTCTGCAAAAATATCAAATGGTTTACCTTATTCCAGAACCCAGCCCCAGACCTCCTCCCTGCCCCCAGACTCCTGTCCAGACTCCTGCCCACTATCCCCGACCCCTGCCCTTGTGCACACACACACCAAGCCTTGATTTCCAGCAGCTCACTCACATTCCCCCAGTCCCCTGCTCTAGATCCTGAACCTCTGTCTCTCTCATTACCAGCCCACACCCTGGAAGACAGCAAGGTGAGAACAAGGCAGGCACTTCTATAGTGCAATAACCACTTAGGTATATATTTTTAGTTTTTACCTACTCCTGTTACAGTAATGCAGTATCTGGTTTAAATGGGAGCTCAGTCTTAATTTTGTATTGAATGTTTGTACAGCATGGTTCTAATGGATTGCCATTGAACTCACTTAACTCCGAACAGTTTTACCTGGTGTCCTGTATTTTACATAGGGAAATATATACACTCCAATTCTACCAGTGAATAATTAACACAAAGCCTCCAACATCTAGCTTGCTTGCAGTTGCATGGTATTGAGTGCTACTAGGTAGCTACTTATGAACACCAACAAATACTCTAGTCTCAGTCTTTCCCCCCAGAAGCATACATATTGGATTGCTGAGCACCTAGCTGATCAATGCATGCTCTCATAAAGCCCATGCCTGGGTCAATGGAAAATTATATGAACCAGTTTTGTTATTCCCAAGTAGTTTCAAACACAGGGGGATCTAGATGTACTGGTTATATAAAACAGTGAAACACGTTTATTAACTACAGAAAGAAAAGGAAGATTTTAAATGACTACAAGCAATGAGGCATGAAAGTTAGAATTGACTGCAAACAAAATAAAAAGATAAAATGCAAGCTTAAGTACTTAATTTAACCCGCAACGTGAACTCACCAGAAAGCTGCCATCAGTGTGTACTGTCTGAAAAGTGTCCCAGTCAAGAATTCCCCCATCTTTTAATTCTTGAAGTATCATTGTTGTCATGAGCAAATATGAAGAAGGAGAATGAGATGCAAGCATTTTTCTCCCTTTTTATAATTTAGTTTGTTGTGCTAGAAATCTCTGTTGTGCCAGCCCATGGCCACTACATTTACTTGTGCCTCCTCAGGTACTGGGTGATTACAACTCTCATCGGCTCTGGATCACTATTCATAGCTAGTGATAGCGGCAGAAGCAGGCCAGACCAGGACACTGCTTCCCACCACTACCACTGGCTGCGAAAAAAGATCATGGCTAAAGAGCACTGCAATCACCCAATACCTGTGGAGGTGAATATAGAGGTGGTGGCCCACCAGAGACTAGGGCTGGTGGACCAGATCCAGCCTATGGACCTGTATTTGCCCACTCCCAAATTAAGGAAAATTATTTTCACAGTGTTAGAATTAAAATTTTGTTGGTCTTTTTTTCTTGTTTGCCTACACTGTATTTTTCCTAGTGTGCATATGAACTAAAGATTGCTGTTGCTCTAATTCCTATAGCAGAACATTTTCCAATAATATAAGAGAAAAGGAAACTCATATCTGGCATTTTGGTTGGCAGTTGCAGCAGCGAAGCCAGCTTCAAAATAGGCCGATCCTGTATTTTGGAAGCTCAAGTGTGCAGTGTCAGTGTGATGATTTCATGAAAAATTTCAGTCTTGAATGGTTTCAAGTTGACCTTTTCAAAAGTGTTACATTCTCTTTCAAAGTGGGGAAAAAGCAAGTAATAATAATATTTCTATGTTGTATAGTGCATTCCATCCATAGACCTCAATGAGTTTTGAAGAGAAATGAATCCAGCAATATTTCCAGGTTGCAGTGGGGAAAACTGAGGCACAGAGTGGATCAGAGACTTGCCTATGAATACTGAGGATGTCAGTGGCCGAGGCAGGACTAGTATCAAGATTTCTTGAGATGTATCTTAATAAGGTTTCCTAAATTGCACTGATTGAATTTCACTGGTTTAATGTGGAGTATGGAGCCTAATTCTATTCTTGTTTACATCATTATAACTTTACTTACTTGAGTGGATCTACTCCTGATTTACCCTATTGTGACTGAGCTCAGAATGCGGCGCTGTGATGTTCTTGTAATTAACCCATGAAGGTTAAAATCAGTATAATTAACAGATAAAATAAAAGCTAATCTGTTCCTGGTTTATCTAGCAGTTCAGCAGTAAAAAAATTGACCAGCTATCCAGTCCTGCTGTTCCCACTTACTGGATAATCATAATGGTCTCCAATCAGAACGTTTTACTTTTAAAGTTGGTGTGGGTTAATCAAGTCTGACTGTAATAAAATCAAAATTTGGCAGATCTGAGCAACGGGAGTTGTTCTCAGGATTTTGGACATTTAAATTGCAATCGTTTTCCTATAATGTGGCTCAAGGAGAAGACAGAAAATGTGCTATGAGCGCTCAGAAAGGAGGACGGGAAAAAGACAGCAACAATCTGATCCTGTTAGTAAGTAACACACTGATTGCCTGTGCAGTATTGTGAGACTCAGGGGAATTAGTCCTCTGGATATGGAACTGTTTGTCCTCTGAGAGATAATATGTTAAAAAAAAGAAAAGCCTCTGTTGCTGAAAGTAGCTGTCAAATTAGCCGGTCTGGAAGTTGTGCTGTGTATTGTTATGAGCTGCTCAGGTTCACACCAGAGCAGCCCAGTCCCATCCGTCTTTCTCAGTTTACATTTTAATTGGCTTGTAGTTAAGTTTTTTAAACACTGTGTGACTGCTGCCATACACTGTAATATCATGTGAATAATTTATGGGAGCTGTTCAAGAGGAGATTTTTTTGATCTGAGAATTGGATGAAAGGAAAGAATGAAGCTGAGAGAGAGAGAGAGAATGTGATGGGAAGCACCAGGGAGGTGGGGTCTGCAAGACAAAAAACGTAAGAATCCAGTAGCATGTTGCTTGCTGGGTGTTAAATGTTTTTGTGAGTGAATCTAACTGCATTTGGGATTTCATGGAGGTTTGTACAATGCAGTCTTATTAATAACTATTCTGTCAGGAGAGCTACCAATTAAACTGAATTGGGTTTATAGCTCCCTTTAGGTTTCTTAAAAATGTGTGGATATAAAGCCTCTCCGATGTGAGTATTGGATAACAAGGGTTGTTTTCCTATGTTTATTTTAATGATTCTCTCTCCCCTTCGCCTGTTTGTACATTCAGAACAAGGCACTTTCTCCTATCTCCTCCACCCACCACTTGCTCCGCAACGTTCCTTGTTTCCCCCCTGCTTTCACAGCATTTCTGGAGAGACCTAAGTTGGTGCTCTCAGGCAGGCTCCCTAACTGAACACAGGAGCCATTTGCAGATGGGATTGTTAGGAACATACAGTGCAGGTCAGATAATTAAGACCTGGGGGGGTATCCCCTGGCTTTCCAAGGGACGTAACAGTTTCCTCAGGTCTCTTGAAGACAACATGTGGCCTGGAATTGATCCTGAGGAGATCCTGTGGCCTGAGAGCCCCAGTTGATTGTTTCCAAGTTATTCAGTAGGCAAGATATCATCACAAGAGCACAGCCCATGGTGAGCAGTGCATTACGGTGCTCTCCCCCAAGAGTTGCTGTGGCAGAACTGAGGCCTATCCACTATTTCAAGCCTATTCCTCCTGTACCCTGAGGCTGCATCTACACTACAGTCCCCTTTTGAAGGGGGAATGCAAATGAGGCGAACCAGAAACGCAAATGAAGCACCAATTTACATATGTCATGCTTCATTTGCATAATCACGCTTTCAAAAGAGAGTCTTTCAAAAGAAAAACAGCAGTGTGGATGGGTTTTTTTTTAATAAAATGCTGTTTTCAAAGGAACCCTTCTTCCTGAAAAAAATTAGGAAGAAGCGTGCTTATGAACATGATGTTTTACTTCAAAAGAAACCCATCTACGCTGCTGTTTTTCTTTTGAAAGTGTCTTTTGAAAAGGGATTATGCAAATGAAGCATGAAATATGTAAATCGTCACTTCATTTCTGATTTGCCTTATCTGGATTCCCTTTTTTGAAAGGGCACTGTAGTGTAGACGCAGCCTGAGAGTAGTAACTCTCTGCCCATGTGTTTCAACAATAAATTATTGGACCCACATACAGATGTACTCTGTCTCAGAGGCTCTACATAACAAGGTGGGGTCAAGTCTAGGCTCTGCCCATCTCTTGCCCACCTGCTCCAGACCAATAGATTGGACAGCACATCTCTTAGGAGCTTTTACTTACCTGCCTGGAATATGCCAAGTCATTAGTATCTTATGCTTAATATCATTCTTCTTTGATTTCATCCCAAAGAGTGATTTGAATTATTTAAATGCTATCTTCCTTGCATAAATGCACATGCGTCTTCCAGTTATTGCTAGCAAATTAGCACGAACTAGGTTTATTTTAATTTGCTAAGATACAGCTGTGATGGTTTTTGACCTCCCCCCTAAAAGAACTACATGTAATAAAAAATGAGCAACAAGGATCTGTAATGTAAAATATATGGTTGCATTTGAGTAGCAGATGTCCATGCTCTCTGGAACAGCATATAAATACTCGATCCTGATAGACCTGCAGATTCACCTGGAACTGTAATCTTCTTGCTGCTGACTTCAGCTGTCACCAATTTTACTGAGTAGCATGTTACAGATGGAACAAACCCATCTGTAACTGTTAGTTATGGATTCAGCATATCTTGACCATGTGGCTGCTGACTCTACTATTGCTACAAGTGGCTATGCTGCTATTTGTACTCATGCGAGCTCAGTGAGAGTGAGCATGAATCATAGAATCCTAGGGCTGGAAGGGACCTCAGGAGATTATCTAATCCAGCCCCCTGCCTGAAGCAGGATCAACCCTAACTAAATGGTCCTAGCCAGGACTTTGTCAAGCTGGGGCTTAAAAATACAAGAAGGGGAATCACATCCATAGTGGTGGGCATCCCATCGTTGTAGGGATGCAGCCATGACTGTCATCTTGGCAGGTAGACGTTCTGTGAATGGGATTTTTCTGCATGTGATTGATGGGTCGCTCCCAGGACGTGATTTTCATTTAGACATGTTCCTGCTTATTGATGAACCAGTTACCTCTTGAGACTTGCATCGGATGCTCGACAACCTCTTGGAACCACCGTTTGAGCTCAGAACCTTCTCCTCTCTGTTACACCTGTCAATGAAAACATCTCTGATTGCTAAAATTCAGCCAGAGGAGTACGAGAAATAAAAACACTGACCTAGCTACGGTTGATGTCTGACCCACCATGTATTGCAGTCCAGTAGGATAAAGTATCAGTGAGACCATATCCTAAATTCCCTTCCAAAGGTGATAGAATTCCATCCCCTATCAACAAATAACCCTACTGTTTCCAAAAGCTCACCTCCCCACAAATCAGAGGCCATGTTGCATATATTGGCTCTGAGGGGATCTGTGGCCTGCTATCTATATAGAGCAATCTTTTAGATTGCTCCGAGTCAGTTTTTCTCTATTGAGGAAATCACGAAGGACTCTACAGTTTGATCCCAGAGACTGACTAACTGAATTTCTGATTGCATTAAAACAAGCTATGAAGTGTCCAGATTAGAAGAAAGTCCACTGGACCTCTGCTTTTTCAGCAGCATTGCTACAAACCTTGCCAATAACAGACATTTGTGAGGCAGCAGTTTGGATACTCATCCACACATTCAGACAACACTGTTTTAAGAGAACCCTCTAGCTCTGATGCTGCATCTGGCAAATCTGTCTTTCAGTCACTGTTTCATTAACTACTCTGAGTTCCCACCTCCTAAATAAGATCAGTACTTGGGAGTCATTATGAATGGAATGTATTTGTGGGCATTCACTCGAAGGAGAAAGGAAGGTTACTGTGAAGAATAATGAGAGTTCTTTGAGATGTGTGTAAACAATATGGACATCCCTCAACCTGTCCTTCTATCATCTATACCTGTAAGTCCTCATCTTTGGGATTCTGCAGTGAGGATGAACCAAAGGGCAGCAGCATCTTCCCTTTATATACTTCTGCTGTAAAGCACAAGAACTGAAGAGTTCATGCACCATCTGCGGGTCTTGCTGGCCAAAAGACCTCCAGTCTTTAGCATGTGAGGCATGTGTTCATGGGCAGCACATCTGAAACTCCAGTACCGCACATGGTGACTAACTTTCCTTTCCTTTCTCTTTAGTTAAGGCGTATACCGCAGTTCTCTGATCCTCAAGGAGACCTTCAGCAAGTAGAAGAAAATGTAGCAGTCCTTTATATATGAATGAGAAGCAATTAAATAAATAAAAAGTGAGAAACTTTGTATTCTAACTTCACCTTTTAATATTTCCAAAAGGAAGGAGTGTTTTATGAAGTTTAAAGAATAGGACTTGTCACCAGGAAACCAGAATTCTGTTTCTGCTCTAGATTTATGAAATTTTGGGCAAATCTCTTGACTATTCTCTGCCCCTTTTCCCCAAATACAAAGCACTGAAAATACGATTTATCTACCTTAGGACAGTAGTTGTAGGGTTAATTACTGCTTTGCGATCCTCTAGGTAAGACCTCTTAGAATTGCCAAAGATTAGTGCTGTTGTTTCATTTAATGTGAAGTGTTTTTGTTGAAGTGTTGTGTCTACTATTGCTTTTTGTTAATGGGTCTCCGAGTCTGCAGTAGAGCAAAGATAAAAGAAGTGGTTAGGAACTGACCCAGTAGATCATAGCGTTCATTTTAGAGCTATTATGCTCTCATGTGCATATTAATAGGAGACAAAGCACTGGCTTTGTCAGAATGAAAGGGGCAAACCCATGGGCTCACAATCCTAGGCATTTGTGTGTCCTTGTTGCCCATGATGTAACCCTTGAGGATTGCAAACTTCATCCCTTGCTCTGTCCTGTGACCACCATACTGCTACTTAATATGGCCTGGATGGAGCTCTTTTCAAAGCCATGGAAAGACCTGAAGTTGGCTAGATGGGCACTCTAGGCACACTTCTTTCCTGAAGGCTCTTTGCTCATTTTCACCAATCACTGCTGACTGAAAAAGCTGTTGGAAGAAGTCAGGAATCAGTTTGAGGAGTCCCATATGGCACAGCGCTAGACCAGGATTCCAGAGACTTTGGTTTTATGCCTGGCTCTGCTACTGGATGACTCTGAGTAAGTCACAGCCCCTCTGTGTGGCTTAGTTTCTACATCTGAAAAATGCGGCTAAAGATACAGACCTCCTTTGTCAAGCACTATGAGGTCTATTGATAAAAAGAGCTAGGTGCTATTATTAAGACACGTAAAAGAAATACTGCTACTCATGCTGAATAGTAACAGTGGGTCTGTCCCACGAAAGCTCACCTAATTAGTTATTTTGTTAGTCTTTAAAGTGCTACTTGACAGCTTTTTTCCTGCTCATGGTGTTTGACATGAGAGGCAGTCATTCAGTATTTCCTGCATACCCAGAATAATTAAAGGTGCATTCTGTATTTTGTGTACCAGATTGCTTCTTGAAACCCAAAGATCATTGTGAACCATTAAGTGAAAAGGAATCACTACTCTATATGGCTATCACAAAATATCATGACTAATTGGGCTGACCAGTGGATGGCAATATATTTTGCAGCAACAGCAGACATTCTGAAGATTATTTTTGTTCCACATTCAAACAGACCTTCACATTTTCACAAAAATGGAATTGTGTCAACTTTGTCCATTTTCAGCATGACACTGGAGAGAGAGAGAGAGAGAGAGAGAGGGTCTGTGTCTGTCAGGTGGGAGACTTTGGTTCAGGTACCTGTTGTGCTTGATTTACAGCAGAGTATTTCATCATTCAGGGTTTTCAAAGATCACTTTGAATCAGGCAAAACCTGATTCTAACTTGAACCTGGGTCTCCCGCCAGTGCCCACGTTAACTACCAGTGCAAAGTTTTGGTCAGAATCAACCCATCTCTGTGAAAATGTTCTGACCAGCTCTGAGTTACTGTGTCAGGTGATGCAAAATGATCATTGCACAAATTGCGTAAATTATTATTTTGAACTACCTTATTTCGAACTCGGTACCATCCAAATGCCACCAAGGTTTGAAATAAGGGGGTTATTTCGAGATTTCTGCTACCCCACTCATGAAGAGGGACAGGGGAAACAGAATAGCAGCACTATTTCAAGCGCAGCATGTTGCCCCATGGTTGCTATTGCGGGATACATTTGTACAACTGTACAAATACATACAACTGTAGTCTAGACATAGTGTAAGTTTTTGCACCCAAATGTTTATCATCACAGTATAGTGATCTAGGAAGTGCATAAATTTCAGCACCAAGCTTATTGTTTGTCCGTCCTACGGAATAAAAACATTTTGGATTGTGAAGATTATTCAAGTTGCTTGTCCCATGCTTTCTAAATTGTCTGAAGTAGAAGGGTGAAGCAAATGTACTTGGAATATCTGGGAAAGTAAAATATTTTCCCACTTTCTTTGCCACTCACTACTTTGCTATGAAATGCAATGAATATTTTTTCCTTCCAGAGAAGTGCATTAGGAAAAAGAGTTGAGTCGTACTTACCAAATAGTGTACTGTACTTGATATTGAATAGTTTTGAACACCTGCAACTCCCACTGATTACAGAGGAAATTACAGGGTGTGAAAAGCCTCCCAGGGTCCATCCCTTCCTTTATCATAGAATTTTTTCTACTCTTTTCTTTATTTCTTGTCTTGTCTTTTTATGTCGTGGGAGAAGGCCTGTGGGTACATTATAACAATGTGAAATGATGTGATGCCAGAATATGGATGAGAAAATAAAACCCTTCCCCCCCAATTAATTAGCTCATCCATGCTGTCTCTTGTGTAGCTGATATAGTGGATTCTACATCTTGGCCGTGGGAGTATCAAGAGAGCTGTCAATTACTTTTAGTTCCATGCTGGTAATTTATAGCAAGATTCTAAAATGTGAAAGCTGTGACTATGAAGAAGTGCCTGCCAACACCAGACTTTTTTTTTCCTTTCTTTAGCCTTCTCTGTGGAAGTGTCAAACTGTGTTAACACCTAGCAGATGGGCCAAACTTTGTTTGGTTGGAACTTTGGACAAGCATGCACAAGTTTAGATGCTTTCTCCAAAGATAACATAAACCTCTTTGGCCTAAAAGATGGTCTGGCGAGAATAATTGTGCTCTCTAATTTTGTCACAGGTCAGCAGTGTCCAATAGTCTCTAGCATCTGATTGGTTATTAGCGTGAAATGAGCGGGTTTCATTTGAGAACGTGTCCCCATACAAAAAGGTTTCATTATGAATGAACCCTTTCAGACAATTTCATCAAAATAAAAAACTTAAATTGTACACATTTACTGAATCAGAGGCCAGACCATCCAGTTCAGTGGGAAGCCATATTGAATATGGGAAGCTTAGAAGTTTGCTGCTTATGAGTTCCCTGTTCTAGGGATGTGTAGAGGTCCTTGATCTAATGGGTGGTAAGTCTGGCAAATAATGACAAATGTCATCATTATTAAGACCAGGGTTTTTAGAAGTTCCAGGTTCTCCTCTCTTAATACAGATTTCAATGGGGTCTGGACACCTGAGTCCCTTAAGTCCCAGTTTATATGGATAATGAAAATATTAACAGTTATGTTAAATAGAACCTACTTACATGCATGTACTTGAGTGCTGTGTAAAATACCTAGGACAAGAGAGCCCCAAGCTAATACTCTAGCTGCTAACACAATTTAAATGATTAATAACTATTATTGTTGTTTATTTTGGAAGGGATATAAAAGTTAATGGTTCAGTGCACAAGATAATCTTTAACTGCAGGGAGTTATGTAGCAATTTTTCCTGTTCTTCCTTCCCTTGATGTACTCTTGGAGACAGTATATTGGACTAAATAAACCATATGACATTTCCTAGCTCCCTATTATACATGTCAGTAGCTAGTCTGACATTACAAAAGCCTTCAGAGAATCTGGAACTAAACTTGGAGTATCTGCACATCTGAAACATAGAACCGTTTATAGGTTTCAAATGTCAAAACCCACTTGAGAAACACTTTTAGTCTCTTGATTGTATTGATTGCTTGATAGCTTGATTCCCAGTCCGGGAGCCCATGCCAGGAAAATGTATCTCCAAAAATGAAAGCACTTTATTGTTCCAATTTGAGGACAATCTTGTCATGGAACATATTTTATTAGGTTTCTTACTCAAAGAAATATTCATAGCTATATCTTGCTTAATGTAGGGTTGGTGACTGTGAGAATAAACACTGAGATATTATTATAGCCTTAGTGAATTTTGCTATTTAGTTGATGGACTTCACAAGAAGTTCACTGGGAATCTGCACTGACATTGCAAAAGTGTACTATAAAGTAGGACGACACTCCAGCATTGTTTCATTGCACTGTGATGTACAAAGTAACAACATTTCTAATAATGAAATTTTTTGTAGGGGGGAAAAAAAGACACGCAAGACTTTCAGGATTTCACTGTGGTTGGACAGGATGAAAATTCACACAGCCCTCTGAAAACATGATTCTTCAGTTTAGATAACAGGAAGTCTGTGTCCATTGAGTCCAAAGCTATTAATTACCCCGGCCTGCAGAGAGTTTATTCACCAGATGGAATGGTCTTGATCCTCTTGCACTTGTTATGTGTGTTGAGACTTAGTACCGTTCTGTTTCTTACTGCAACACCAACCTTAGCCAGCAGAAGTGATAATGAGTGAGAAAACCACAAGCCATTCACATCCACCCTACTGCCTTTCCTGGGGCACCGTCAGAAAAATCAGTCCTTATCTCTTTTTCTGAAAAGGGGTTGTCCTGGCTCCCTACTCTGGTAACACAACAGGAAGTCCTGTGGCACGCTATAGACTGTAAGTCTTAAAGTCCGTAAGGTACCACAGGACTTCTGGTTGTTTTTGAAGATAACTTGGATAGACTAACATGGCTACCTCTCAAATACTCTGGTAATCCACTGAGTGATGAGAAAACTGTATGTGGTATGTTGTCATCAAATTGTCCAATTCAAGGGGGAGGATGAGTGTTGCCAAAGGAGCTTTGCAACATCAGTAGCAACCAGGGAACGTCATTCCATGCCTCAGCTTACACTGTGAGTTCCATCAATGATATAGGTTAGAAAATAAGTCTTAATTTCCCTCTTCTCTCTTTTTGGCTTGCAATAAAAACCCATGAATCAATCGCCAACAAGCCATCTTCTCAGCCAGTTGTGGTAATGATCTATGCCATTAACAGGCTGTGCTTGTGTTAGTGTTGTTTTTTGAATACATATGAGATGTTTTCTTGTCTCAGAGAAATGAGGCCTGACATGCACGTTCTCTTCCTCCCTGTGTGTGCATGTGCATTTCCCTGCTCTGGCATTTGCTGGGTGGGAGGAAGTTTTTTTGTTTTGTTTTTTGTTCTTTTTCCCCTAGCTGAACAGCTCACAGTTCTGCCTGAGGTATTGAGAACATATTGCTCAGCAGGTGGGGCCGGCTTAGATGCATTTACTGTTATTTCAGTGCTGACAGCAAACATACATCACATGGGCCCATAATGCCAGCACACTCCAGGGTAACCTGATCAAAGGGGATGCAACCTGGAAGCAAAATTTTCAGTTCTAATGTGGTGCTTTGACCCCGTTGGGCCATCAGCTCACTGTTTTGTCATGTGGAGAGAGGCTGGACACTGCACAGAACATCCTGCTCCTCTTGAGATGTCACTGAAACCACAGGGAGTATGAATGCTGCAGCCTCTGTACCTCCTGTGAAAGCAATGCATTGTTATCAAGATAATCTGTTCTCATTTCTACTGGAAGTTACTGTAAATGGAATTCCGTCCAGGGGACTCAGGCAAATGGCTCAGGATGGGTTAATGAGAAATGACAATCAAGAGCTTAATGCCATCACTATACATTGAGCCCAGATTAGACACTGCTGAAAAACATTTTGACTTTTGGTGGGCTGTTCAAAAGGCATTGTTGGCCCTGGTCCAATTTGTTACTTGCCAGAGGTTGAATGGCTAAGTCCGTGGGAAATTCAGGAATAAAAATGGTTAGCAGCTTCAGCAGAAACCACAAAACCCATCTCAATTTAGCTTTTACTCTGTAGCCCTTTCAAATACGTTATCATTATCCTGCCCTTTTATATATTTAATTTTTTGTACTTAAAAAAATCTCATTTGTAAGGGTATTTCTAAACAGCAGTCTTATTTTGAAATAAGCTATTCCGGAAGAGCTGTTCTGAAATAGCTTATTTTGAAATAGCACAGTTATACACACAGGCTGCATCTACACAGCACTGTCCTTCCAGAAGGGGAATGCTAATGAGTGAGATCGAAAATTCAAATGATGCACTGAGTTATGCACTTCATTTGCATACTCTTGTGCAGTCTCGCTTCCAGAAGAGCCTTTTCTGCAAGCAGAAACAGCCATGTAGATGGGGTTCTATCAGAAGAAAATGCCGCTTCCAGAACCCTTATTCCTCAAACTTGGCTGAGCTCAGATACTGAAAATACCCTGTTTCATTCTCACAGTTTTCTGTTTTTCATGTATTCATCACTAAAAGCAAAATAGTAAGTCCGGTGTGGTTCAGCAATGTGGTGTTCGATTATTCTGAAGAAAAGCCAGGTTTAATGTACAAAAGGTTTAAGTGCTAGATGTTACAAAACTGGAATTCTATTTAACTGTTACTGTCTATTCTAAAATATTATAACCATTTATTAGCTTATTCCTTCTGTACCTATGGCAGGGAACACATGCATATCCTACATCTTCGAGATTGGACTGTTTACAATGACTGGATTAGTATGATTCCTGAACAGTTGTACTATATTCCTCCTCTGAAGGGTTGTAGAAGAGAAGAGGCAAAAAGTGCTAGTGCAATCATTACTCTGAAATAGATGGCTTGTAGGATTTCTGCAGGATCTGGCAGGGTCAAGGCAAATCTTGAGTTCTCTCTCATGCTTTCAGATTAGAAATGTGATTTCCTCAGCTTCACTGAGAATTCTTAGAAGCGTGTTCTTCCTTGAAAAAAAAAAAAAAGCTGATTGTTACCAGGAAATCATAGTTTGCTGTGTTTAGCTACCGAGCTATGAAAATACCTGGATAAGAAGATGACTGACTCAACACAGCATTTTTCAGATCGTGAGGTAATCTTGGGATTTTCCAATATTATTATTATTTTAGTTGTATTTCTCCATGTGACAGGAAGGAAATAAATAAAAGGCCTGTATTTTTGCATTAACATTCAGAGAACATCTGTTGCATATTGTAAATAACATATTTAGAAAACAATTTGATGATCTACTCAGACTATTTTCCTCCTTAAATACAGCATACATCATAATGCAAAATGTCTTCTACTGCACTTTTTTTGGAAAAGTCATTGGTAATATGGCTCCCAAAAGCTGAACTTTTCTACTACTTAAGTTTCAAAAAAGAGTCATGACTCGTGCAAAGCCCATAAAAGTCAGCAGGAGCCCCATGATGCTTAACTCACATGTATTCATTTCAGTATGTGCTAATGAAGAATGACAATGATGTGTGTGATGACTGGGATCAAAAGTGAAATAACTTTGGTTTGGGAAGAATGCTAACCATTCAGTCTCTGCTGTAGATCAAGCTGGTGGATATGGAAGAATAAAAGCAGTTGATTAAAATGAGGAATCCCCCTTTTCTCCCAACATTTGTCCACACTTAAGATCAAATGTGAAATAATCTTTGTGAAGTCCATTTTTTCCTTTTCTATTAATATTCTTTGGGGCTACGTCTACACGTGAAGCCTACATCGAAGTAGCCTATTTCGATGTGGCGACATCAAAATAGGCTATTTCGATGAATAACGTCTACACGTCCTCCAGGGCTGGCAATGTCGATGTTCAACATCGACGTTGCGCAGCACCACATCGAAATAGGCGCAGCGAGGGAACGTCTACACGCCACAGTAGCACACGTCGAAATAAGGGTGCCAGGCACAGCTGCAGACAGGGTCACAGGGCGGACTCAACAGCCAGCCGCTCCCTTAAAGGGCCCCTCCCAGACACACTTGCACTAAACAGCACAAGATCCACAGAGCCGACAACGAGTTGCAGACCCTGTGCATGCAGCATGAATCCCCCGCTGCAGCAGCAGCAGCCAGAAGCCCTGGGCTAAGGGCTGCTGCACACGGTGACCATAGAGCCCCGCACGGGCTGGAGAGACAGCGTCTCTCAACCCCCCAGCTGATGGCTGCCATGGAGGACCCCACAATTTCGAAGTTGCGGGACGCGGATCGTCTACACAGTCCCTACTTCGATGTTGAACGTCAAAGTAGGGCGCTATTCCGATCCCCTCATGAGGTTAGCGACTTCGACGTCTCGCCGCCTAACGTCGAAGTTAACTTCGAAATAGCGCCCGACGCGTGTAGCCGCGACGGGCGCTATTTCGAAGTTAGTGCCGCTACTTCGAAGTAGCGTGCACGTATAGACACAGCTTGGTTGAGACAAAGGGGGGCAGGATGTGACGTATAAAATCAGTGGAAAAAGTAAATAAGCAAAAGTTATTGACTCGTTCCCATAACACAAGAACTAGGGGTCACCAAATGAAATTAATAACTAGCAGATTTAAAACAAACAAAAGGGACTCAGAACACTGGACTTGGCTACCCACCCCTGGATTAAGGCCTCTCCCTTGCTCTCAACAATATTAAGGAGGGTGCAGCAGGCACCCACCATATGGGAGACATTCAGGAGGCCCACCTCCAGGCGTGCCAGGAGACAGTGCCACCTGCCCTTCAAATGCCTGAAGGTGCGCTCCACTACATTGTGGGCATGGCTGAACCAGGCGTTGAAGCGCTCGTGGCTGGGGGTGGGTGGCCCGTATAGGACCACATGAGCCAGACCTGGAGGGAATAGGCAGCATCTGTTACCATATATAGGGGCACTGTGGTGTCCCCAAGAGGGATCTCCCTCTGAGGGATGTATTTTCCTGCCTCTAAATGGCGGCACAGCTCAGAGTTCCTGAAGATCCACGCATCATGGGTGCAGCCAGGCCAGCCCAAATAGATATCCTGGAAACAGCCCCTACTGTCCACCATGGCCTGCAGCACCACAGTGTGCTACCCTTTCTGATTTATATATTGTCTCCCACTGTGTTCCAGAGTGTGGGTTGGGATATGGGTCCTGTCGAGTGTGCCGAAACAGTTCAGGAACCCAAGCGCTGCGAAGCCAGCGATGGCCGTGTCTAGGTCCCCAGTGCGGATCACCCTTTGGAGTAGCATTGCGTTTAACACATGAACCACCTGCATGGGAGGGAGGACATGTACTCATGCAGGCTTGCGAGGTGTGCCAGCCTCCCCAGACCCCACCCTTGGCTCCTGGTCCCTAAAGGGCCCCCTTTCCTGGGCTCCCCCTCCTCCTGCTGGTTGTGTGGCCTGAGCACCCTTACCTCCGTGACAACAGCCCCATCTGTGATCTTGCCCACACCAAACTGGTGGCCCATGGAGCCATAGCTGTCTGTAGTGGTCAGCTTCCAGACAGCTATCACGACCCTCTTCTCGACAGGGAGGTCACACTGCATCTGGGTGTCCTGGTGCCTCAGGGTGGGGCCCAGCCACTGGCAGAGCTCCAGAAAAGTCTGCCTCTGCATTCTAAAATTCTGGAACCACCTGTCGTCGTCCCATTCCCTCATGACCAGGTGCTCCCACCACTCAGAGCTGATGAGGTAGCTCCAGAGTTGCTGGGTTTGTCCACCTGTGACACCGTCCGTGGCGTTTTCTGGCCCTTTCTTTCAAAAGAGATCTTGGGACAGTGTAGACACTCTCTTTTGAAAGAGCAGATGGCCCTTTTGAAAAGGTGAATCGTCTCTGCAAGCCCCTCCTTGTGTTGATGCTGTATTTCAAAAGGGCAGCTTTCAGCTCCTCATTTTTGAAAGGTACCCTTTCAAAAACATGCTCTAGTGTAGACGTAACTCCTAAGACTAGCATGATGGACACCACGGCTGTAACCCCACATAGGACCTGATTCAAAACCATTGAATGATTTGGGTCTAGCATTTGGTCCTGACTCATCTCAATTTTTCTGGCTGTGATTTGTCCCACAGTTCTTAGCTTGGCATGACAAAATGACACATGGACAAAAAGCTATGGGTGCATGTGTGTACCATGATATAATATTCCCTTTGTGTCTGTGTGTGTGTGTATACATACATTGATTTCAGTGAGAGGAAAGAGTCCCAGATCATGCCTTGAAAGTTTCTCAGTCCCTTTCCATACATGGTGCTCCTGCTTCCATGTATACACAGGTGAATCTATTACCTAAATGGACAACAAGAAAGCCCCTGCAGTGTTTCAGTAAAAGATCCATTGCTTCAGATAAATCATACTCACTGTGAAACTTTCATGACCATACCTCATTTGCATCTCTCACCATTACATGGTGTCATAAAATACAGAATTGGAGATGTAAGATTATTGATGGCCTAATTCTTGAGAAGAAATACGTGTGACCCTGTGGACCTCCATTACCCATATTTTAGCACCTATAGAATAGAAAACATTGCAGTATATGATAGCACAAGCTTGTGCCTCAATCCTACAAGCCCATATGGATGTTTTCTTTAATTTAGTCTTATGGAGAGTCTGATTTAGTTCAGTAGGGCTAATCATGTGCTTAACATGAAGCAAGCGCATAAAAATTTCCACTAATATGTGAAACTTACGGTTTTTGATCATATATATATTTAGCCCATGTGTGTGTTTGTGTGTGTTTCCAGTCCTGATCCCATTACAATTAGTGGCAAACACCAACTGGCTTCAGTGCCATGACATTAGAGATCACTTGACCAAAAAGGCAACATGAAAATAGAACCTAACTAGATTTTAACATGACCGCCAATTTAGAGAAATAAGATTTGGCAGACTGTAGAGAAGATGATCTTGTTTCTGTCTACAGTTATTAGAAGACTGGGTCACCTTCAGAGAATGGTGCTTTGAGATTCTAAGATACCCTCCCCTGACTGGTTACCAGAACAAGCCTTCTGATGTGTGAAGAGCCCAGTTTCTTCTTGTTCACACAGCTCTCTAAAGCTATAATGATATGTCTGTGGCAGCAATGGGCAACCAAGGCTACTGAGTGGGCCACATGAGTGGCCCTCCATGATTTCAGTGGGCTGCAAGATTGTTGTAAATAACATGATCTCCTGGGATAAGGTAGTTTTGCCAACTGTGCTTAAGTACCTAAAATTTGCGGGCTGTGCCGATTGAATCGTAACAGCACTACAGCTGCAGAGGGAGCACACAGCTCTCATGATCAGTGTGTGCAATTAGCACGCTCCTCACTTGCCATCCCTTTGCTTTATGGGCATGATGCTTCAGTAATACTGGTAAGAAAAAAGCTGCTTGGAATCGGGCAACTCCACACGTGGGCTATGCAAACAAAATATCTCGTGGGCTGCACATAGAACCCCGATGAGTCGCAAGTTGCCAACCACTGGTCTAAGGTTTTGCTGCACAGTCTAGGAATCATCTATACTTTTGTCAACAATGGGGAATTATGAATGTGTTGTGCTGATATGAGTGTATTTGTTATTTTTAAAAGAATGTGCTGAAAATAGTCTTAGATTTTATTAATATATGTATCATGTGGGAAGACAAGGAATTGAAGCTCTCCTATAGATACAGTAAATACCTCCTCCATGTCCTTCTTTTGGCTGTCACTCAGAATTCAGAATCATGAAATTTTAGTGTTACTGGTTAGAAGGGCTCCCCACCGGGAGCAGATGCCATTTCTGTCTTCATAGAGTCTGAGAAAGTCCTGACATGTTTCATGGCGTTCGTACGTGGAAGTCTGTGAAATGGAAAGGAAAACAGCTTTTTCTGTCAACCTGTCACTAATATAAGCTCTTACATTCCATCAGAATGACTAAACTTTAAAGCTATTTCTTCAGCACCGAGTATATCTGAGAACTCCCAAGTGTTATCAGATTTATAGAGTCCCAGCATATGATGGAAGACCAAAGCATTTTGTGACACAATATTAAAAATTCATTCAGATACTCGATAAAGCGTGGATGACAAAATTATGAAATGGAATAAGGTAGACTGAATTTCTCCACAGTTTGACCTTGATTCCTTTACACAAAATAAATAGACAGAATGGACTAAAATCTCTTCTTTATGAAGGTGAAAGGCTAGCAATCAAAGACCTGTTCGTAAAAATGCTCTCTGTGGCACAAACCTTGGCAATGTTAAAAGTTGGAGGCAATGCCACTTTATTGCTGGAGCTGGTAGATGGGTTTCGGTATTTCAGAGAGGGAGATCACAGGGGCTACTTTAAAGAAGTTACTGCTGTTATTCTTTGGAGGACAGATCAGGAAATCACACTTATTTTCTTCATTTCCCCCCTTCGTTCCCTGGAGTTACAATGACATAAAGCACTAGCCTTTGCATGCCTATTTTTCTCTTGTTTGAAAGGGAAGTATACAAAATGCATCTTTCAGGAAAAAAAATGAGAAGCTTGACATGTTTTCTCTCTGAAGAGATGGGGTTCCATATGCTTAAAGAGGTTTTTCCCTGCTTTGCTGAAATCAGAGGGCAGAATGCCTCATTGGTTTCAGATATTAACTTTTGTGCTGAAAACCCAGTTGGAGCTGGTGTGACAAATGGATTTTACCTGCTGCTGAAAAACACAACCCCCACCTCTTCCACACCTCCCATCTTGCTGAGCCTAGCCCCCCGAGAGCGTTGAAACAGAAAGCTGCCTTTAGGCTCCATCTGTTTCTGCCAGCTTCTACTTTGGGCCCTGCCTTTACATCTGTTAAGAGGCAGCTTACTTGACGAGTTGTTTTGAAGAAATAGCAGCTCTCCCTACCAAATTCATTAACTATTGCAGAACTGTTGTCCTCCGAAGAAAATCTTTCCAATCCATGACTCCTGTATCCAGAGAGATTAATGGAAATCATTTGCACAGGTTATTTTTCCCATTCTACTGGGTTAGAGAGGGGGATGTTTAGCTACATTGTTTAATGTTCTCTTTTAAATAAATTCCTTTCCATTTGCCTTATACAACTCAGAGAACAATTAAAATGGTGATGGGTTTCAGAGAGGTTACAGAATAAGCCAGCTAGTGGCAAATAACTTGCTTTTTTTTTTTTTTTTGCTAGTAAAGTAAAAGAATATAAGCTAAGTTGCATCTATTCTGTGTGCTGAAATAAATAAATGAATCATGTATCCCATCCAATAAAGGAAAGCAGCTGGTTTCTGGTTCATTCTCTGTCTTTCCCTAAGTACCCCAAAGCTACTGATTTGTTAAGTTGTCATGTTCCTTATGGAGACAAACTGCATTCTAGAGTTCCCAGAATTTTGGTGGCCAATGACCAGGGAATTTAAAATAATAATAAAAGGAGCTATTTAAATTACTTAGATAATTGGATTTGACATTTTAGTTTGCAGTTAGACATATTAGGACTTAGAAAAATGACTTTGCCAGCTTCCGAAATGTCACTTTATTATTACTACTACCTATGATACAGAAGCACCTAAAGCACTCAACTGAGGCTGAAGCCCTGTTGAGTTGAGTGCTGTACAAACACAAGGCTAGTGCTACACTCACCCCTTGTCCCAGCAGCTTGATGCAAATGAGTAGTCTCGAAAATGCAAAATGGCCACTCATTTGCATATCTTCTCAGCTCATTTGCATATTCCCAGCCAAAAACAACAGTGAAGACTTGGAACTGCTAGCAAAAACCTTCTCTGTCACCTGCCCCTCATCCCTGGAAAAAATCAGGGATAAGGGGTTGCAGACAAAGGGGTTTTTGCGGGCAGAACCACATCTCCATTGCTTGTTTTCTGCCGTGAATATGCAAATGAGCCACTTCAATATGCAAACGAATGGTCCTTTTGCATTTTAGAGATTGCTCATTTGCATCAATCTGCCAGCACTAGGGGTGAGTGTAGCACTAGCCAAGGTCTGAATCAGGACCTCTGCAGAAAATCAGAAAATTGAAAGATAAATGATAGGCAAACAGTGGGCAAAAGGAAGGGTAAATTTTATAGATGAGCTAAAACAGAGGGGGATTAAGTGGCATGTCTGAGGTGATCTAGGGGGTCTGTGACAGAGCTGGGAACTGAATTCCAGCAAGAATATCAGAAACACTGTGGCTGCATCTACACTAGCAAGTTCTTTCGAAAAAACTGGGCCTTTTCTGAAAGAACCTGCAGAGCATATGCACACAAAATGCTCTGTTTGATCTGAAGTGGAAAGAAGACAGCACTTTTTCCGGCAGCCCTTTTCCTCTCCCAAGTGAGGAAGAGCACCTTTTTCTGAAATATTCCTTCAAAAAAATTAATAAAAAGGTGTATAGACACCCCGGGAGCCCTTTTTTCGAAAGAGCAATCTGCATGGCACGGGATTTTTTGATCCCCAGCCCGCTCTTTATGAGGAGCAGGGCTGTGTGGAAGCTATCTATCAAAGTGTGTGTCAGTTTTTCAATCCACTTTTTTGTGTGTGGATGCACTCTTTCAAAAGAAGTTTTTTCAGAAGAGATCTTCCGGAAGAACGTCTTTCGAATGATCATTATAGTGTAAACATAGCCCCTGAAAGTGGTGAGGGGACCAAGCAATCCAAATGGGTCAAAGTTGAGTAGTGTTGCAAACTGGTGTTCCCTGTTGCAGAACCACTCGCTCAGATTGGGCCTAGCTACCTCTTTATCGTGCCAGAGGAGGAGAGGTTCTGCCATTATGGCACCCCTGTAGGCATGCCCCCTATTTTAAAAGCTATGGGGGACAAAGTCCCTTTGGCCCCCCTACCTCTGATGCCCTGGATTGCTTGAGTTCCAATCCTGTTTTTTCTATACAAGATTGTCCTTCGTCTTCAGAGGGGTCTAACCAAACCTTATGAAACGGGTAGGCAATTTCAAAAGCAAGACCTCCAATAACAATAATGGAAATAGGTGTGATTAGTTGAAATATGGTATTAAAGTAATGAACCCAGCCCTTAGTCATGGTGAGAGCCAGCGCTCCCTGTAAACTGAGGGCTTGAGTGGCTGCCCAGTTGAGATTCAGATGCTACTCAACTGGTTGGCAGAATGCCCACAGCCAGCAACATGAGTTTCCATTGGTGGTGCACATCCATATGTGTGTTGGTGCACATAATAAAATGTCTTACACACATGGATGGAAAACAAATAGAGGGAGTATTACTCAGAACCCCACTGAACTGGGCATTGTACAAACCTCTACAGAGAGGTGATTCCTTTGGTCTTCCAAGTAACTCTATGTTTAAATATTACTTGGCATGTCTGACTAAAGCAGGGGTCAGCAACCTCTGTCACGGGTGCCAAGAGTGGCATGCAAGCCAATTTTCATTGGCACATGAGGTGAGAGCTCAGCCACGCTCCTCCTCCCCCATGCATCCAGAAGCTTGCTCAAAGCCATGCTGCCTGTGGATGAGCAAAAGACCAGCTAATGCTACTAAACACCACCTAAACAGTAATGCTCTGCTTCTTTATGTATTAATGAGCTGTTGTAAGTAGGACCGTTAGTGACACTCGGACCATACATAGAAGTCAAAAGGTCAAATTTCAGCACTACCTCAGAAAGGTTGCTGAGCCCTGGACTACAGTATCGGTATGCAACAAAAATAGACACAAAAAACCCTTTGCATGGCCATTTGTGAATAGCATAGCACTGCTAGTGGAACACTGAGGTTAGGCATCATGAAACTCCTTGTGGCAAGTTGTCTCAGAAGATGATACTTGTGGCGTTTGATAACATTGCAGCAATGAAGCAAAGACAAGCCTCGGTCCTGTGTTCTTTAGTAACAAGTACAGGTTAAACCTCTCTAATCCAGAACTCTCTCATCCGAACAACCACCTATCATGGGTATGGCTAAGTTTCTTGTGGTCCTATTAAGTTTGTTTTCAGCCACCAGTCCTGGCTCTCAGTGTTTCGTGCTGGTTTTTAGCTGTAATTTACCTCAAATGTCTTCTGAGAGCTCAGTAAGAAGTGGAAATGTTAGTAATATGCTAGACAATATTGACCTCCTCGTTTGGCAAATTCTCTCATCCAGCAGGTTCCAAGGATGTCGGACAAAAGAGGTTCAACCTGTAGTCCCATTGTGTTCTCTACTGAATGGTTACTAGTTATTGGATTTCTCTCCTAAGGACAATGAAAAATTGTAATATGTCATACACAGAGAAAGCTAACAAGTACGCTTGTTATACACCTAAAATGATTTGAAGTTCATACTGGGAGATATAAAAGGCCAGTAGTCTATATTTCTAAGGCTTTCTAAGCAAACAGCATTAGCGACATCAGGCATATTCTGCAGTTTTCTTGTCTAAACACGCCACTTGGAAAACACATGCCATGCATAAGAATTAGCAATTCTCGCAATCTAACGAGAATTATCTGCTTGTCTCTCAGCAATTCACAAAATTATGCCCAGAGCAATTTGAGACCATATATCCACTCAGCTTTGGTCTGACCATGTTGCAGAAGTAATTTTGACTGGCACGTCAGATGAAACAACAGATTTGAAAACAGTAGCATGCATGGCCCTGAAGGTTTTATCTTGGCTAATATTCCTAGCACCTTATGGCACTTCTTTGGGTTTCTGTGAAGACTCCAGATAAAGTGTCTGTGGGCTGATGAAAGATTTAACACTTTTTCCCCCTGAACAAACTTTGTAATTGTTATGCTAAAGATAAAGAATGTTTTATTGGTGGCTTTTAGTACACTTTTCACTGCACAGCTCTTTGACACTGTTCTTGTAAATATCTCACAAATATTTCCTGTGACAGCTGGGGGTGCAGAGGCACACAATTCAGTAAAGGGCAGGGAGATTCCTTAAATTCATAAGCAAGGTACCTGTGTGAGTCCACGTTAAAATAGTCAAGACTACTCCTGCGGGTTGGAATAAAATAACATTACATCCTGTGAGAGAACTTGTTGCACATGCTCTCAGTTGCAAAAGTGGGTGCATAGGATATGCACAGAATTAGCTTTACTTGTCTGTTTAGGATGTGTGCTACTCCAGCATGTCCCATGTGTCCTGCTGTGAATCTGCATGTGCTTGGCACTCAGCACAGCTTGGGTCTTTTTGGACAATAACGGAAGCCAGGTTGGTTCAACCTCTCTTTGCAGTGTCTAGCTACTCATATTGACCCTGGGTCCATACAAGAGTCCTGATGAGTTTCATCCCCTCTTCAGGAGGTCTTAGCCCTCCGTCTGGGCCTGGGTTGTATGTTAGACAGTACCCGTCTCCTGAGGACAGTAGCCTGCTAGCTATCTCCTGCTAGGTGGAGTTGTATTCTAGGCCAGAGACACAGGCAGCTTCTCCTCCAGCTGGCCCTTTTCCTAATCAGTCCTTCTGCCCTCACACTCATGTCTCCGTGCCTCTAACTCAGGGCCTTGCAGGAGCCTTTTTACTCCCCAGCAGTGTTTACAGATATCTGCCCTGCTATGGAGAAGGTGCCAGTATTTACACTGGCCCCTTCTCCCAGCTCATTGCTTATTGGCAGGTTGAGAGGGAAGCCCTGCCCCCGCACTCTGCCAGGCTGCACATCCCATGCACTTAAAAATAGACTAATAGGATTCCTTGTAAATGCTACTTCTTCCTGGTTCTCTTTCCCCATCTCTCCTCAGTCTTGTGTATCAGACCATAGAATCATAGAACACTAGAACTGGAAGGGACCTCAAGAGGTCATCGAGTCCAGTTACCTGCCCTCTTGGCAGGACCAAACACTGTCTAGATCATTGCCGATAGATGTCTGTCTAACTCTAACCTGCTCTTAAATGTCTCCAGTGATGGAGATTCGATAACCTCCCAAGGTAACTTATTCCAGTGTTTAACCACCCTGACAGCTAGGAAGTTTTTCCTAATGTCTAATCTAAGCTCCCTAACTGCAGTTTAAGCCCACTGCTCCTAGTCCTATCTTCAGAGGCTAAGGAGAACAATTTTTTCTTCCTCCTCCTTGTAACCCTCTTTGAGGTACTTGAAAAGCACTATCATGTTCCCTCTAAATCTTCTCTTTTCTAAACTAAATAAGCCTAGTTCTTTCAGTCTTCCCTCACATGTTCTCTAGACCTTTAATCACTCTTGTTGCTCTTCTCTTGACCATTTCCAGTTTCTCCACATCTTTCTTGAAATGTGGTACCCAGAACCAGACACGATAATCCAATTGAGACCTAATGAGCACTGAGTAGAGCAAAAGAATGACTTCTCATGTCTTGCTCACAACACTCGTGTTAATACAGACCAGAATCATGTTTGCTTTTTTGGCAACAGTATCACACTGTTGACTCATATTTAGCTTGTTGTTCCCAGAATTTTCAAGGGATATGCCACGTTACAGTATTGACTAGTAGCCAGTCGTACCCTTAAGGGACAGTCCCCCTATGACATTGGGAAAGAATAGTTTGATGTCATCCTAGGCTGGCAGTAATAGAATTTCCTGGTTTCAGTTTGCTGCCCTTTCTTGATGTCCCCCTTTTTTTGTTTGTTCTCTTCCTCTTTTTGCCCTCCCTAAAAGCCAAACCCTGAAATCCTTCCTCAGTTTGTACATCCCCTTTCCTTGAACAAACATCCATTTCAGTCAAATGTGCCACAATTTGTGTTTGGGGATAGTCAACTTGCTTCATCTGGTAACATGCACTTGTGAGTGGACAGGTCTTCAGAATACAGATTCTTCCAGGGAAGGTCTATTGCTACATCATGTGTCTTGACAAGAATTCTCCTTCCTGCACGGAACTCCTTTTCATCAGCGTGACACCTGAAATGTGGTGCCTTTTGCCTGCTTATCTCTTCAGCCTATGCCAAAGCTGACCCCAGATGTTTGAATACTGAATACAAACATAACATAAAGGATCTGTAGGTGGGAGAAAGCTGTGTGTAAGACACACATTGCTCCATTTTGCTTCAGAGATGAAACTTAGAGAAGATTTTCCTGCAAATATAGTGATATAGGAAGCATGTTGAGAAAAGCAATATTTGTCTTGTATATTCTGCTCTTGTATCATATCACTTAGGAGCTCCAACAGGGACGGGTCCAGAAATTAACCTCTTCTACAGTGTAATTGGCAGAGGAAGAGAAGTGAACCTCTATAACCAAGGGAATCCACCTTGCTCCCCACAGTTGCCCATTACCAGCCTGAGCAAGAAGTCAGCTCTAGCTTCCCCCAACCTCCATCCAACAGAGAGGGATGAGAGAAACTTTCATGAACTGGGCAGGTTCCAAACACAGCAATGGACACCTACCAGTTTAGGCGGGAGAAGTTCTTTCTCCCCTGAACTGCTGATTTCATCTGGTTTATTTTAATCAAGATATGTAGCTGTGGCTCTTAACAGCAAGTTCAGTCTCTAGGCTGTAGTAGTTCTTGCTCCCGAAAAGGTTGAAATACGGTAAAGAAAAGAATCTGAGAACATAGGGGCCCACAGTTTCCTCTTTGAGCTATCTGTGAAGTCTGTCTACAAACCAGGCAAGTGTTTCTCTCATCTTTGTTTCCTACATGTGTGTTACATTGACCTTTTTCTTCTGAAAAGCTCTGCCAGCTTTTGTGACTTTTTGGAGTTCTTGTGCCTCAGAAGACTGCCTAGTTTTCCAACTGAATAGGGTCCAAAATACCGGAAAGCATTCAGGCACATCCCCTCAGGATTTATTTCTGTTGGTTAGAAATCCTAATGAAGAGCCATCTTCACATCTTTACATCTATTGAGTAAAGGCTCAATAAAAACTGAGTGAGGACTTTGGGAATGGAGCCAATAGAATATGCTAGCATCTTTGCCCAAAAAAGAAATGTAGGATTTGGACCAACAATGGCAAGAAATGATTAACACGCTTCTGCACTTGCCTGGCATCTTCCATTGAAGAATCAATGTGCTTGCAAAATGTCCAAATTGGAGGTGAGGTAAACATTAGCATTAGAAGCCCACCAAGTGTGTGTCTGGCCTTGCAAGGTGCTGTCACCCATGCACAATCACAACCATTCCACTCTGGAAACTAAAGGACTTCAAAAACCAACACAGTGGTTGTACTCTCCAAGGTGCATGGTAAGTAGCGGAGCTTTGGTCTCATCCTCTCTGCACAGGCTAGTGGAGGTGGCCTAGTTTGGGTTGAATCACAGATTGTATACTTTGAGGTCCTAAAACAAAAGCAAAAACACCTTACACATAAGTAGACCAGAGGCTAAAATAACAGGTTATTCTATATGATTGGTTTCTTGTCTGTCCCTTTGTGCTCAGATATTGTATTATCTTCTATATTGCCATTTTTTCCCAATGTGTTATATGCAGTTTGGTCCACATAAGTATTTGTCTACAGGGTTTTCCCTGAGGGCCTTACCCTACTAGTATACACATGATAAACTTTATCAAATATTTGAAGAATCCCACTAGTTCACTGGGACCTTCTTCCCTGCACTGCTCATATTAGCCGTGTCTACACGTGCACGCTGCTTCGAAGTAGCGGCACTAACTTCGAAATAGCGCCCGTCACGGCTACACATGTTGGGCGCTATTTCGATGTTAACATCAACGTTAGGCAGCAAGACATCAAAGCCGGTAACCCCATGAGGGGATGGGAATAGTGCCCTACTTCGAAGTTGAACGTCGAAAGTAGGGCACGTGTAGATGATCCGCGTCCCGCAACATCGAAATAGCGGGGTCCGCCATGGTGGCCATCAGCTGACGGGTTGAGAGACGCTCTCTCTCTAGCCCCTGCGGGGCTCTATGGTCACCGTGTGCAGCAGCCCTTAGCCCAGGGCTTCTGGCTGCTGCTGCTGCGGCTGGGGATCCATGCTGCACGCACAGGGTCTGCAACCAGTTGTTGGCTCTGTGGATCTTGTGTTGTTTAGTGCAACTGTGTCTGGGAGGGGCCCTTTAAGGGAGCGGCTTGTTGTTGAGTCCGCCCTGTGACCCTGTCTGCAGCTGTGCCTGGCACCCTTATTTTGATGTGTGCTACTTTGGCGTGTAGACGTTCCCTCGCAGCGCCTATTTCGATGTGGTGCTGCGCAACGTCGATGTTGAACATCGACGTTGCCAGCCCTGGAGGATGTGTAGATGTTATTCATCGAAATAGCCTATTTTGATGTCGCTACATGGAAATAAGTTACTTCGATGTAGGCTTCACATGTAGACGTAGCTATTGACATTAAAGTATTTTATCACACTTCATAAATTCAAAGGCATCTTTCGTGTATCTTGGCTAAGCAAAAATGTTGTCTTGGCTGGAATTTTTTGTGGCCAGTTTTGCTTCATTAGAGTGATAGAAAACAATCCTACCACCCAAAAGAAGCATACAGGAACTTGATGTTCCCAAAGGTTCACAAATAGGTCCATTAAGACAATAAAATTTCTCCTCACATAAGAGCTGATGGTGTTAAAGAGAGAACCTGATGAATGGGTCATACTGGCTTGAAAGGAGCCAACACAGTCCCTGACATGCAACATAGTTAAAAGATTTTAGAAATACAAGTTGTGCAAGTAATTCAGGGTAGGTCTACATGCAAAATTATTTCAAAATAACAGCCATTATTTTGAAATAACTAACCTAGAATCTACATGATGTAAGTGCTATTTTGAAATAAATTTGAAATAGCGGTTGACTTATTTCAAAATTGGTAAACCTCAATTCACAAGGAATACCACCTATCTTGAAATAGCTATTCAAAATGGCTACGTCTACACGTGCAGCCAACATCGAAATAGTCTATTTCGATGAATAACGTCTACACGTCCTCCAGGGCCGGCAACGTCGATGTTCAACTTCGACGTTGCTCAGCCCAACATCGAAATAGGCGCAGCGAGGGAATGTCTACACGTCAAAGTAGCACACATCGAAATAGGGATGCCAGGCACAGCTGCAGACAGGGTCACAGGGCGGACTCAACAGCCAGCCGCTCCCTTAAAGGGCCCCTCCCAGACACAGTTGCACTAAACAACACAAGATACACAGAGCTGACAACTGGTTGCAGACCCTGTGCCTGCAGCATAGATCCCCAGCTGCCGCAGAAGCAGCCAGAAGCCCTGGGCTAAGGGCTGCTGCCCACGGTGACCATAGAGCCCCGCAGGGGCTGGAGAGAGAGCATCTCTCAACCCCCCAGCTGATGGCCGCCATGGAGGACCCAGCAATTTCGACGTTGCGGGACGCGGATCGTCTACACGGTCCCTACTTTGACGTTGAACGTCGAAGTAGGGCGCTATTCCTATCTCCTCATGAGGTTAGCGACTTCGACGTCTCGCCGCCTAACGTCAAAGTTGGTGCCGCTACTTCGAAGTAGCGTGCACGTGTAGACGCAGCTAATAGGTTCTGTAACGACAGGAAATAGATCCTATTTCGTAATATGCCATAGTGCATCCAATAGCTCTATTTTGAAATAGGTTCTATGTGTGTAGGTGTTGTATTTCGAAATAGCTAAGTGCTGTTTTGAAAAGCATTTTTTGTAATGCAACAGCATTGTTTCAAAATAAGCTGTTCTGGAATAGCTTATTTCAGAATAAGGCTGATATGTAGACATACCCTCAGTACTAAGTGATCTAGAGACTTCTAAAAGCAGACGTAATAGGACATGCTACTGAGATCCATCACCTAAACATAAATTCTCTTACCATTAATTTGGGCTGTCTTTGAAAAGTCATAACAAAACCACAGATAAAGTCTGTTTTGAGTTATGCAAGTCATAAAAATAGCCCCTTAAATCAGTAAGCCTATTTCATTCAGCCAACCAACCAATTTGTCTTGTTATCTTAAAGTAAATTAGTCTGATTTGTATTTATAACTTTTCCTGACCTGATCACCTGGATCTCAAGCTTTATCCAAGTAAACAAATTTACTGTCCTAAAGGTTTCTTGGAAACAGGGTCATTAAGATATTTGATAGAGCACCAATAACCATAGCATCTCTCCGTGCTATTTACAAAACCTTAACTTTAATGCTAGTTGTATAGTAAAATACTTTTAGTTTTTTCTAATTATGTCCATTATGTGGTAATCACAAAAAAATTACATCCAGTGAAAGTATTATTTGTGTAAAAATCTGCAATTTTTACACCAAAACATGCACCTAATTTGTAACCATTTTTATACTGGTTGTGTTATCCCTTTGGATATTTATTCTTTTAGTGTGCTAGAGAAAGAGGCTATGTCTATACTAGACTAAGAAAGATGGCCAAAGATAAGCAATTCTAGCTACAGCAATTGCGTAGCTAAAATTGATGTATCTGCACTTGGCTAACTTGGCTGTCTCTACAGGGGAAGGTTGATGGGAAAGTTTCTCCCATCAACCTCCCTTACTCTTTGCATCTTATAAGGAGTACAGGGGTCAACTTTGTGCACCTCTGCTAGACATGCAAAATCGAACCCCTAAGATGGACCCTAAGACTACTTCACCTACTAAGAACAAGGGGAGTATCAAGGAGATTTAGTGATGGGTCAAAAGCTGGCATGGAAATGGGGATTTGAATCTTCACTGGTACATACACAGTGTAACCTTCTTCAGTGGTGCAAAGTGAATTTAGAACACTACTCAACCAAAAACCTTCACTCGCTCTGATGGTAGCATTTTATACTCACTTTCCACGGTTGGAAATGTCTGTACTATGTCCTAATATAAAATGGACCACTTGCAAGCTAAACCTGTGTCTATATTGAAGAAATTGGGAACATGCTTTTAATCTCCTGCTGATGTAAGCTCAAGAATTTGGTCTATACTGTGACCCCTGAACCATAACATCACATGAACGGCCAGCACCAATTTAGAGCACCAAGACAAGTGCCTAGATTTCCAAAAGTTCTCAGCCTGTTAGGTGTTTGAGCTGTGTAGGAGCTTTGGTCATTCGAGTCACAGAGCAGGCTGCAGGACCCAGAGCAATTTTGAAAATCAGCATGTAAGAGGAATTCAATTCTGCAAACACTTATTTAATTTTCTCACCTGAGTAGTCCTGTGTGTGGCTGGAAGATCAAGTTCCACACTTGGCGTAGTCTGAATATGTGACAATAAAGAGGTGTAGACATAATATTTTGGGATTCTAGAAATATGGGTTTCTTTTTTAGAAGCCTGTGGTTTCAGTATATCTGGCTTTTTTTATTTTTCCTTTGAATTGCTTGCTGTGGGAACAGCCCTATCTTGAGTAAAACCTGTTTTAAATGTGTCTGGGGGGAGGGTTTGGGAAGTTCTTCTCTGTGGCTCACATTCAGCATGCTGTTTTGAGGAGCAATGTGCAAGTGGGGAAAGAGGAGCTTTATTGTTTTGTTTGGGCTGCTTTAAGTTTGTTTTATCAGCCAGCCTGGCCTGGCCATAAACAATGGTTTGGTTTCATTTAACTTGTTAAAAAATCAAATCAATAATGAAAAGGAAGTTTCCCACCATTGCCTGCTCTGTAATCAGCCTGACCAGTGCATGGGTCACACTGAACCTTTGTAAGAGGCAGGCTGCTCAAATTGCAGTTATTTTAGGATGCTGTTGTGTACAGTGGTAAAATTGACAAGGAAGGCATTCTGACAGCCGACTCTGTTCCCAGCCCTCAAAAGCAGCAGAAAAGCTATCTCTTCCTCCACCCACGCATGCAAAATTGTTTTTTAGCCCACACGGTAAACTAAAGATATAGTTAAAAGCACCAAGTGGCTGGAATGCCCAAAGAAGTGAGAATGAGCGGATCTCACACAGTGATGATTTGAAACAAGCCTTGTGGCTTTTTAATAATGTGCCAAAGCAGTCTCAGTGGTGGGCCAGCAGGCACCATATTCTATCTTCTGTGAAAGAACTAGGCCCAGCAGGCCCCAGCTAATGCAGACAGCCCCTTCACTCTGCTGGAGGAGACAGACTCCGAGATGGCAATCAAGGCTTGATTTGCCAACACATTTCCAATGATTAAAATGTAATTAGCACAACTGAGTGCCTCCTCCCTAGCTAATTTTAATGCATGCTGTGACAGGCAGGCAGCCGGCTGTGCCTCGGCCCAGCAGCAGATGGAAGCAGAGGCAGCGGGAGAGGAAAACCATTTTGCAATGCGACTGTTCGCATCACAAAACCATCAGGGCGCTCAGCTCTTAGAAGGCCCTTGATGGCAGCACATCAAATTGGCGCTGTCATATCTGACCGTGGCAATGGCAGCCATCCTTCATGCTGTCCCAGAAGCACAGCAAGGTAATTTACAGGCTTAACCCTTTGAGGTATTCGGAAGAGATAGATCTTCAATGAGAAAGACGCACAGATTTTATGAAGTGCAATATTTTCACTGGCTTAAGGAGAGTCATTTACATTCAGTCATTTGGATAGATTGCTTATTTTTCCAAGCCTGAGGAGTAACTCTGAAGCATCAAAAACAGCAGAGATTTTGGTTAAACCTTTGAATTACCAACCCACCCCTCTCAAGACACACACCCACTTCTCGGGAACCCATTCACGTCTCTCAGTAGTCAACCAGAATTAGCAAAGCCAGACTTTATGGAGAGACAGAGAGAACAACAATGTCTCTTCTGTAAAAACAAAAAGTAGTCAAGTAGCACTTTAAAGACTAGCAAAATGGTTTATTAGGTGAGCTTTCGTGGAACAGACCCACTTCTTCAGACCATAGCCAGACCAGAACAGACTCAATATTTAAGGCACAGAGAACCAAAAACAATAAGCAAGGAGGACAAATCAGAAAAAGATAATTAAGGTGAGCAAATCAGAGAGTGGAGGGGGTCTGGCTATGGTCTGAAGAAGTGGGTCTGTCCCACGAAAGCTCACCTAATAAACCATTTTGCTAGTCTTTAAAGTGCTACTTGACTGCTTTTTGTTTCGATAGTGTATAGACTAGCACAGCTTCCTCTTTGTCTCTTGTTAAAACCATCTCTTTGAGATGGTTTCCCCTCACTTCACAGTCATTTGTTTATTTTAAAAGGGTCACTGATTCTGGCATTGGTAAACATGTAGACTCCTGTATGGCTCATATCCCGTTAGCTGTGGATTACGTAGGAATCACACAAACACAAGCATGTATTCCCATCAGGTGATTTTAACTTAGTGTTGTTGGAGCAGGGTCCCACTTTTGCAGGCGGGAAGCTGGTTTCTGTTTCTTTACTGCAGGGGCCAAGTAAAATAGGAAAAACAAAAATCTACGTTCAAGTACTGGCTGTGCTGCTTTCGCTATAGGCCTACAGATTGCATTTTTACTGCCATCTTCCATCATCTGCCTTTTTCAAAAGAAATCTCCAAGTTTGAAGAAGGATAGAAGGAAGGAATTGTCTAGCTCAAGCATGGACAAAGGAGGGGGCTGACCCCCTCAGGGGAATGTGAAATTTCACAAGGGGGAGGGGGATACAGCATGATTGGCTGCTGGACCTCATGCTCAACCATCTCATTAAAAATGTCAAACTGTATTATTGTTTTTATGTACATGTACTCACCTTTCTGTACCGATTAATACACTTTTTACGTTTTACATACTTATTTTCTTACATACACTGAAAGGATTCTTTTTGTCATAGGAACATCATTGAAATTTCTGTTGGTGTGCATTGCATTAGGCAGGTTGAGGGAGGTCCTGCTAATTGTAGGGACAAAAGGTGGGGCCCGACGTAAAAAGTTTGCTCACCCCTCGATTAGCTGTATGGTTAAAGCCCCATGAGGGAAAGAGTACTGGTTTGGGCTCTTCCTCTGGCTTTCTATGTGATCTTGGGCAAGATTCTATCATTTTCTGCCTCAGTTTCCTCATTTGATAAAATAGAGATAATAACACTGACTTTGAAAGGAAAGTTTAGAGTCAAAATGTTGAATCTTTGAATGCTGTGCTGCAACTTTCTGATGATAGGTGCTAGACGGGGCAGGAACTAAATAAAATGAGTTTGTGCGTTTTTATTAAGTACAGGTTGAACCTCTCTAATTCGAAACTCACTCGTTCAGCAAACTGCCTAATCGGACATGATTTTAGTTGGCCAGGTGACCAGTTATCATGGGTGTGACCGAGTTTCCTGTGGTCATATAAAGGTTGTTTCCAGCCACTAGCCCTGGCGCTCAGTGTTCTGTTCTGTTATTTAGCTGTAATTTATTCCTAAATGTCTCCTTAGACCAGAGTACAGCAGTAACGTAGCACTTTAAAGACTAACAAAACAATTTTTTCGGTGGTGAGCTGTTGTGGGACAGACCCACTTCATCAGATCAATGACATTTCCAGTACAGACTGACATCTGTAAGTACAGAGGTCCAAAAAAAAATTGCAATAAAAACTGACAAATCAAGTACACAGGACTGAAGGAGAGAGGTGAGGGGTGGGGGATGTTAGGTCCCGAGGGTGCCAGGTTAGAGAGGTTCAGCCTGTATTCACATTTTTAAATGGCTCCACTGCAAACGGAAGGGATGGTGAATCTGTTTTGATTATCCAAGTGTTCCTCAGTTCAAAAATTTGCTACCAAAAATCTTTCCCTTGGCTGTTGCTTTTCAGGAACTCTGAGGGAGATGTGAAGGTTCCAATGCAGCTACTTTCTGTAACTCTTTTTGATAAACTACTGTCTCATTCTTTTTCTTTCTTGAAAGGATCTCATTGGTGTGCAGCCTGGATTTCGTATTGAATTTCCTGTAGGTCTCATCTGCGTCTTTTTATGATATCTGCCATGCAGGACAGCTCTGTTGTATTTTCTTCCAAGATTAAAATCGGTTGTTCGGATTCTTCTCAGGGTGTATCTTTTTTAGCAGTTCCATACATCCATAATGATGGCTTCATATAGTGCTCTCTCTCCTCCTGGATTTGTAAATTACAATGAACCTCTTGTCACAGACTGTTTTATTGATTATTCCAAAATGTAGTTTATTTGAACAGCAAAGCTCAAATGCCTTTTGAAGAGGTGCTCTTCATGCAAGGTGATGAAAATAAATCTTGTGAAGCTGCACCCCACAACACACGGGACAACAGCAAAACAAGAAACCATTCTGAAATAGAAAGATTCTTCTTAATCACATGCCAAAATAATGAGATATGAAACAAGAAAACTTTCCGGTACGGGCTTACATTCAGTAGCCTTATACATTCCATTGGCATCAGAACTGTGTGTTGTTGATGGGGGATATATGAGGGGAATCATCACACCTCTGATTTGTTGATTAATAAACACACAAACTAGCCTTAGAATAGACAATGGAGCGATCATGTAGAGAAGGGGAGGGCAATAAAAAAGTGGCAGCCAATTCGGGTTAGCCACTGGTGGACCACTGCCACTCTGCAGGTATTGGGTGCTCCCAGTTCTCATTGGCTGTGGTTCCCCATTTACAGCCAATGGGAGGAGGCGCCGACCGGGACACCTCTTCCTGACAGTCCCATTGGTCATGAACAGCAATCCATGGCCAAGAAGTGCTGTGAGTGTCTGATACCTATGGAGGTGAGGTAACTATAGAGACGGGGCCTGCCAGAGTAACCCTGGCAGAACAGCTCTAGCCATTTGCCCACCCCTGATGTAGAGAGAGACTTAAGGATTCATAGGTTTTAAGGCCAGAAGGAATCATCTCGTTTGAACCCTACTTAACACAGGCCAGGGAACTTATGTGAATGAACTCCAACTTCCAGACCTATACCTGGGATAGAACTAGAGCATATCATGTAGAAAACAAAAACAAAACAAAACAAAAACCCCAAATGTAATTTAAAGGTTTCCAGAGAGGGAGGCTCCACCACAGCCCTTATTAATCTGTTGTGGTGCTTAATTATCCAGACTGGTGAAAATATCCATCTTATTTCTAGTCTGACTTTGTCTAGCTTCAGCTTCAAGCTACAGGATATTTCATTTTCAGCCTTTGTCTGCTAGAGCTCTTTATTATTATTATTAGATTTCTGTTCCCCATGTATGTTCTCACAGATTAATCCAATCATCCCAGCAATTTTCTTTATTAAGCTAGGTACTGATTGAACCTCTCTAGTCCGGCACCCTTGGGACCTGACCGGTGCCAAACCAGAGAATTTGCCAAACCACAGGAGGTCAATATTGTCTGGCAGCATTACCAACACTTCCACTGCTTACTGAGCACTTAGAAGACATTTAGGAGTAAGTTAGAGCTAAATAACAGCACAGAACTCTGAGAGCCAGGACTGGTATGTGTAAACTGGGATTGTAGGAAACTTGGCCACCCCCAGGATAAGTGGACATCTGGCTAACTAAAATCATGCCTGACCATGGATGTTGCCAGATGAGGGAGGTTCAACCTGTACTTCACTACTTGTCACATATCCCCCCAGCACCACTTTTTCAAAATTAGTTAGAAAATTAGGATCTGATAAGAAATCTAGGAGTTTGGGGAGAGGGAAAGATAATGATATATTCCAATAGGAGGGACTTAATATTTTGTGAATGAAACTTGCCTGAAAACTTGGAAGTTTCCTAGGGCCAGATATTCAAAAGATGTCAGCACTGGATAGCTTAGTGTCTACAACTGGGGTCAGTTTTTCAGAATGCCCAGTACCCATTATGACCCTTCTGCCAGCACCCAGTGTGTCAAGACTTTTTGAAAATCTGTGTGTTTACTGTGGTTCCTGAGAAGGAAGCTCTTCGAAATCTAGTCTTGATTGTGGATACCGAGCTTTTTTATTAATTCTGATCCTAACAGCTGGTCAGCATATCAGGACATCTGGGTTTTAGCCCTATCTCCTAGATATAAACTCTCAGCAATTGCACCGAAACAAGTCACCGTTGGTCAGAAGCGAGGGATGGGGTCCATATGGCATCATTCCATCCATGGGGAAGCCCCTTCTGGAGCTCTGGGTCTGTGGAGATGTAGAGGACATGTCTGGAGAAACCATTTCATGTTCACTTTGCAGCATAATCTTCCTTTGCATAATGCTGGTCCGTGAATATTCTCTTATTCATGTGCATCCTTGATGCAAAGAGATTTCAGTGAAGTGCAAGCATGGCTCCTTAGAGATTCGTTCTCCATTGGAGTGAGGGAATATAGGAAGGTGAGGATAAAGGGCAGAGCAGAGACAGGAGACTTTGCATGAACACCTCAGCCTTGGGTAGATTCCTCCTGCAGAAATCACCACTGAGCCTGCCTGTTTGCAGATTTGCTCCTTGTGGTTGCTACAGGTGTGCATGGGAAAACTGTACCCCTTTTCCTCACTGACAATATGATTTAATAGAAAGTCCTTTATTTATAGTCAAATTGTCTCCTGGCTATTTTGTGGGGTTTCCCTGTGGAAGAGATTGTTTTTAACAGTGTGAAGCGTCTGTACTGCCATGGCAAAAAACAGAACATAGTCAGCTGTATCTACACCACAGTCAAGACTGTACTAGATATATCCATATTTAAGCACAGTGGTTGCTTGCAAGGCTCTCACCTTTTCCCTGACTTGTGTGGACAGGAGTAATTTTATCTGTGCACTGTGTTAAGAACCTGCTATTAAAACAGTTCTAAACCTGGTCTGTTCCAGGAAAAGGAGCTGTAATTTACCACTAATGCTAACAGTGTAGGTTGTAACAGTTATGTAATATAAGACTCCAGTATTTTATTGCTTGGCTGTGGTGGTGAGGTTAGATGACACCAAAGTAAAACAAACAAAGAAAAAGAACAAAAAAAAAAAAACCCCACTTCTCGTACTGCAGATTCTGGAACTGCTCTGCTAGTGAATTGAAAACCCCCTTTCTCATAGTTAGGATCCTACCAAATTCATGGTTCCTTTTGGTCAGTTTCACAGTAAGAGGATTTTTTAAATTGTAAATTTCATGATTGTAAGCTGCCCTTACACATGCAATTTCACAGTGTTGTAATTGTAGGGATCTTGGCACTAAGAGGAGTTGTAGGGCAGTCACTAGTTTATTATACAGTAGGAGCCTCTCTAATCCGGCGCTCTCTGGTCCACCAACATCTGTAATTCAGCGTGATTTTAGTTAGTGAGATGTCCACTTATCATTAGCATGGCCAAGTTTCCCATGATCCCATAAAGTTTATTTACCAGTCCTGACTCATGCCCCCCCCCTTCCCATTTGGTTTTAGGAAGAAGGGGCTTTCTAAGTCAGAAGGATGCTTCAAAAGGCCCATAGCTACGCAGGCGGTGTACTTTCCAAAAGCATCACTTTCAAATCGTGTGTAGCTGCCCTTATGCTAGTGAGGTGCTGCATATTCACGTCAGTGCCTCATTAGCATCTTCCACACTGCCTCATTAATATGTGTAGACACAGCCTCAGTGTTTTTGTGCTGTTATTTAGCTCTAATTTACCCCTAATTTCATTCTAAGAGCTCAGTAAGCAGTGGAAGTGTTGGTGATGCTGCTGGACTATATTGACCTGGCCTGGTCCAGCAAATTCTCTGGTTCGGCACCGGTAAGGTCCCTAGAGTGCCAGACTGTAAAGATTCAACCTTTAGGAGAGTTTGTGGAACTGCTACCCTTTCTTCTGCCCTGCTGCCTTCAGAGCTCGGCTGCTAGAGAGCAAAGTCAGCTGGCTTTCAAGCTCACCTGTGAAGGCAGAGCTTCTACGAGCAGGAGCACAAAAATAAGGATGGCATGATACAGTCTGCCACCTTTACTTCTGCACTACTGCCTGCAAACTGGGCCCTCAGTCAGCAGCTGTGGCACTCCAGTCACCGAGCTCTGAAATAACCTTGCAACTCCCCTGCAACTCCCTTTTGGTTCAGGGTTCCCTGTTTGAGAAATGCCAGTCTCCCCCATGAAATCTGTATAGAATATGGCAAAAGCACAGAAAAGACCAGATTTCTTCGGGGGGAGTCCATGGCTGGAGGGAGACCAGATTTCACAGTCTGTCATGCATTTCTATGGCTGTGAATGTGGTTAGGCCTTACTCATAGTGTGTATGCACTGAAAGACAACAGTCTCTATGAATCAGAGTTTATCTGGTTCTGTTTTACAGCTTCAACCTTTTCTATGACCAGTGGAGCTGCTCCTGTGGCATTCCAGTTGTCTTTCCATAGGCACAGCCACGGACTATAATAACAAAATAATCCCTACACCAGAGGTGGAATCTGTAAACCACCAGTGATATTTTGTAAAGCCAAGAAAAAGATGATTTTTGGGTAGAGAAGAGGAAGTGGGTCTATGATAGGATCAAGGCCCAATCAAGAGGTCAGCAGAATGACAAGTGTAATGAATCTAGGGGGCGTTAAACACAGCTACAGCCAGCACAGTTCTGTAGGCCGTATGACCAGAACCTATGATGGTCTTCTGACTGCAGCTCTTTTGCCATGTGGTTAGCAAGTGAAAGAGCAGGCAACAAATGAGACCTGAGCTGTGGGTGCTGCAGTGGGTGGTGTCTTTTCCTGAATATTAATTTAATTTGCCTTTCTGCGACCACTCCAGGAATAATAGGTCGGGGGGCCTGACTCCAGCTTTATGAATCTCTTTTCTGCTCCTGTGATTTTAATCAGGGATATAGAGTTATTCTTACTTCCAAATAGAAAAACTCAATCCCTGTTTGAAATTCAATTACCATAATTGCAGCATTGGGAACAAAAATAATACATTTGTTTTCTAATAAGAGATTATGGATTCCAAATTACTGCATACAGTATGTCAAAACAGTAAATTTGGGACAGGCAGGCCAGAGAGTGCTTTGTCTTTGCAATTTGTATCTGCGTGCTGTAGATTTACAATAATCAGCCCTCTCCCCCAGGTTTAGCACAGGCAATTTAATTTATAAATCATGCAAAAAGATAGACAGATATAAATAATAATAACGTGCCACAACTCTGCCAGTAATTAATTATAAAATAGAAGAAATCAGAGAGAATCAACAACCAAGAAGCCAGTTTAGAGTGCACAGCAAGCAGGTTGAGTTATTTTCTAGTATTATGATAATCAGGAGCATTTATGAAAGCTGCCTATAACACAAATAAATCATTTTGTCTCAGGTTATATTTATACCTTCTATCTACAATTTTGTTAAGAGATTTTTGGTATCCATTAAAATCCCATTATTCAGAGGTTTATAGCTCAACTGTTGAGGTCTCAGCCCTAAAGATCAATCGATTTGGATTGTTTTGGGGTTGATTATGCTACTTATTTACTACAGAGTTCTGTTTAAATGGCTTTACCTATTTTAAAGTTCTGGAATTAGAAAAGCTGACTTTGTTTTGGTTTTGTGGATTTTAATGCTATTTTTCCTTTAAATCATTTTGACTTAGAAGTCAAATAACTCTCTGTGTGCGAAGCTCAGGAGCCATTTTATTTTCAGAGTTTCTGCAGCCTGTTATGGCAGACATCCTACTGTGCTCCCTCACTGAGATTTTACTTTGTTTCTTTTTATTTGTTTAGAGTGTTGATTGAGCTGGTCAAAGATGAGATAAAATGATCTTGTTAATAATGCATTATTCATTAATGACCTGATCTTTATCAATTCCATCATCCCTTTTCTTTTTCTTTTGTATTGTTATGCAGATGTATTGCATAGCACCAAAAAGCCCCAACTGAGGTCAAGACTTCCATTATGCCAGTCACGGTAACAAACATATAGGGAGGCAGCTCCTCTACCAAGGAGACATAGTTGGAAGTTGAGAAGTGGACAGGGGCAGCAGCAGCAGCCCAGAGAGGTGAAGTAACTTGCCTGAGGTCATACCATTGGTCAGTGGCAGAGTTGGGTCACTTTACTACTACACCAAACCCTTCTCAAAAAGGCCACATTATCACTCAACACCTATTGCAGACTTTTGATGACTCCAGTATATGGTTCCCTTTATTTTTTTCGATCTGTGGGTGGAAAAATTTTATGTGCACCAAAGTATGTACAGATGTGCACTACCAGTAGAAACATATGCTGACCACTGGGAGTTGGGGTGGGCACTCTGTTAATCAGCTGGGTGGCAACTGAATCTCTCCTGGCCAGCCACCCAAATGTTTAGCTTGGGAGCACTGCTTCAGTGAGAGTTGCATTAGGACCCCTGGACTAATAACATGTGGCAAGCTTCGGAGGCAGTTAATAATTGAATTATGGGGGGAAACGCCAGGTCATTTATTTGATAAAAGCATTTTTCAATGACTACACAATTCAACTCAATAGCACTTGACCAGCTCCATTATTCAGATATTAGAAAACAAATACTTATTAAATAAATTAGCTGAATGATTAGTTTCAGCAAATCATACGAGCGAGTCAGGCAAGAAATTCCCAGGTAGAGCATTGACATATAGTAGCTGCAATCTCTTTTAGTTGCCTTTTTAACAGATTATCATGGCCTAAATATTCCTAGTTATTTCCCAGTAAGCCTAGGTACCACAGTGTTGACATGCAACTCTTGTGTGTCTATGGCTACGTCTACACTAGCCCCAAACTTTGAAATGGCCACGCAAATGGCCATTTCGAAGTTTACTAATGAAGTGCTGAAATATGTATTCAGCACTTCATTTGGACGTGGGCGGTGGCACTTCGAAATTGACGTGCCTCGCTGATGAGCTGATGGGAATAAGGGGACTTCGAAGTAGGCGAGGTCCTTTCAAAAAGGAGCCCCATTGGGACGAGCCGCGCGGCGGCGAGGCACATCAATTTCGAAGTGCCACGGCCGCCCACGTGCTAATGAAGCACTGAATATGTATTTCAGCACTTCATTAGTAAACTTCGAAATGGCCATTTGCGTGGCCATTTCGAAGTTTGGGGCTAGTGTAGACACAGCCTATCAGTGGCAAAATGCCAACTAATCTTTAAGAGTGGCTCAAATTCCTCTGGATAAACCCTAAAATGGCTAAGAAGCTCATTGAAACCAACAATTGTTTGATGATTTGCAATGAGTTTTTTTCTTATTTTCGCCACATGAAAGTATTGGAACAGCTCAACAGCCATCTCAGATTTATAAACTATTATTGGTGTGTGCATAATTTATAACCTTTGCTTTTGTATCTTTTATTTATTTTAATCTCCTTTACTGCCTTTTATTTCAGTCCTTGCATGTGCACTGCTTTCTAGTTATTCACCTTCCAAGGAGCTAGGATCAAGACACTCAAAGTCAGCCAAGTACCTGTTTAGGAACTAAAGTAGGCTGCAGAAAATGAAATAACAAAGTGCTCTAGTCGTACTGATAGAAACTTACACACGCAGGGACCATGCCTCTTACAAGCTAATCTAACAGTTTATCTCTACTTATGCAAAAAGTAGAGTAGTCACCATTAAAAATTTGCCACTTTACCATAGTATTTCCTATACTTAGGAAACCATAATGAATACAATAAAAAAATTAGAATGTAGTTCTTATCTGAATAAGGACCATGTAAAAATGGCATGATATTCATGGGAGCTGCTCTCTTTCTGTGTTTAGTCCTAGCTGCTCCCTTTAAGGATAAAATTATTTTTTTTTGGCCAGGGGTTTTGCTGAGAAAACTTGTGCAATATCTACACACAAAATGTGTTTTGTAGACAGTCGGTTGACAAAACTTCACACTTTCACAGACAGCGTTTTGCCTCTCCATGATGAGGAATAATGCCTTTGTCAACAGTTTCTGTCAACAAAAATGCCATGTAAACACTCTGGGAGGCCCTCTCTTGACAGGCAGGGCATCCGGATCACCAGGCAGCCCTATTTGCTGAGCTTCTGATTGGCCGTTCTGTCAAGAGAGTGGCCAGGTGGTCTGGACACTCTGTGTTGACAGAGTAGATTGTTCTTTCAATCTGCTTTTGTATGTGGATGTGATCTGTCAGCAGACGTGTTGCTGGAAGAGCTCTTCAGACAGTAAGTTCTGATAACAAATCACTGTAGTGTAGATGTAGCCTTCCTGTGGCTGGTGCAGCTAAGAGTTAGCTGGGGCCTGTGCATCATTAACATACTAATTTTCTAAAGGTGTTTGTTTGTTTGTTTGTTTTTTCTAAAAGCTATTGCATATCAATGAGAACTGGGTGCCTGAGATCTTTAGTTGGGGATTTCCAATAGCTGAAAGTCCAGTGTTAGGATAAATTTTCTCCACGGTCTCACCTTAAAAAGAAACAGTGAAGAGATTGGGATTGTGCAGGTGGCAGAAGGTTTTGGGAACCTTTCTTTGTGGAGGTTCTGGTTGCAATTCCATAGTTAAGTTTGAGTTCTGTTTTTCCGCAGGAATTCAACTTTTTTGTTATGCATGAGAAGTGCTGCCTATCCTTTCCATCCTTAGAGTTTAGAATGAATTTTCTGAGAGTAGTGCATCAATACACTAATTAGTTTTGAGTTCAGTTCAGTTAAAAAACAAGTCAACATCTTCAATCCTCTGGCACAGTGGAACTCATACAATAAGGCATGATGCAAGACTGGTATGAACTCACCGAGAAGCTAAGGATCTTGCACACCTCACCCCCTTCTGCTCTAAGTGCAAACCACATTTGTTTGTCTTCTCTAACTTAAAGGCTTAGCAATGCTGGTGGATGTAATTCCCTCCCCCACCCCCAAATACAAGACTCTCCACTGCAGTGCTTCTCTCCCTCTTCAGAGAACGAGAAAACAAATGTGGCAGAAAGTAGTCCCCTTCATTAAGGCACTATGGGAAGACTTTCAGATTCTATGGGGAGGTGCGTGGTACAGGATGAACCTCTCTAATCCAGTAACCTCCAGACCTGACCAGTGCCAAATGAAAGAATTGCTGGGCCACAGGAGGTCAATATTGCCTAGCAGCATTACCAACACTCTTAAAAGATATATAGGGGTAAATTGGAGCTAAATAACAGCATAGAACCCTGGAGCCAGGACTGGTGGCTGTAAACAAACTTCATGGGATCACAGGAAACTTGGTCATACCCATGATAAGTGGTTCCCTGGCTAACTAAAATCATGCCGTATTTCAGAAGTTGATTAATGAGAGAGTGCTGGACCACAGAGGTTCAACTTGTACAAGAACATATAGAGAACAGATTAGAACATTCAGAATAAATAAGTTGATGATCAGCTAGGGCCCAGATTCACCAGCACAGTTTGATTGCTTTGTGCTATTCTGGCAATTCAAAACACCACCCTCTAAACACGCCAACGTGCTCTAGCTATTATGAGGGCCTCTTAAAATCAGTTTAATTTTATCTGAGATCACAATCACTAAATTACTCTAATGAATCAGATGGTGGTTGAACTCCATCACTGCAGTGCTGAGTCAGCGTTGTTAGAGTTTCTTAACTGTATTTAAACAAAAAGCAGTCAAGTAGCACTTTAAAGACTAGCAAAATAGTTTATTAGGTGAGCTTTCTAAGCTCACCTAATAAACTATTTTGCTAGTCTTTAAAGTGCTACTTAACTGCTTTTTGTTTTGATAGTGTATAGACTAGCACGGCTTCCTCTCTGTTACTATTTAACTGTATTTCTGTATCTTAACATATGTGGGTTTCCTTTAAGTGAACCCTTACTTCTAAATCTCCTGGCTTTCTATTATTTTGGTTTTATGATAATTTCACTATTCCAGCAATGTTTTTGTACTCTTAGTTTACGAATATGTATTTTCAACCTTAACGCCTTCTCAAATAAAAGGTTTGTGTTTTGTTTTGTTTCTCTCCCTTGTGATTCTTATTTATGATGGTGTTGAAGCAAGAAAGAACCCAGCTTGCTTCTCAGATCCCAGGCTAAGTGTGCAGGGCTACTAGTTAGCTATTATTCAGTGGGAGTTCCATAGGAGTCTTGGTCGTCAAAATATGGCCAGGTGACAGTTAGGAAACAAGTCTGAGAAGGTCCCAGCCAGGTACTGAAACTAGGCCTGCAATAGAGATGCCTTTAAGGGCTTCCTTGCCGCTTCCCAGCTGCCACATGGCTTTCATTTGTAGTTTCTTTTATCGAGCACGGTTTTTAAATGAGGATGGTTGCTTCACTTTAAGGACGTACAAATGACTTGCCCTCACCTGTCAAGCATGATCCTTGTATTTTACCAGGCCCATTATGAACGCAATCTTTCTGTCGAAAATTTGCATACCTCCTTTCTTGAAAAGTAATGACAGCAATTTCTTTCCTTGCGCTCACTTTCTGAGTGTCTCATTTAACAGCACCTGTGAAACCGACAGGCACAGAGATGAGAAGTGAAAGAGAGCAGTTGATTAAATCATCATCAAGTCGGGCCTCAGAAAGTCAATTCTGCTTCCCGTCTGCAATGATATCCTTTTATCTTAAAGTAATGAGCTATGGCACTTTTGCATCGGGTAATGCGATAAGTTCTATTAGCATGTTCCATTTGCTTCACAAGCAAGGGCAAGTCATTTCAGCAAGCGCATATCACTGCAATCAAAGCAATTGGCTTCACAGGCAGAGAAGAAAGAGGAAGGGCTCAGGGTGATTTTTATGGATCACAACACAGTGGAAAAAATAGACTCCTCTATTATTTTAACCCATAACGTGCTTCACTTTTTGTCCATCAGCACAGGTTGCTTTCAGGAGCCTGTACAGAATATGGAGGAATCAAATGCTAGACTGAACCTTTGAGCTAAGCTTGAGCTGGGTGAAAAAGGACCGTTCTGTACTGTACAAAGGTTCTTACTAAAGCACCAATAGGCATTGACTGCAAATGACACTGGTTCAATTCTTTGTGGTAAACCTATTCTGAGTGTCAGAAGGGGCAACAGCCACCATGGGCCTTGGGGCAAGATGGGAGGGAGCCCCATCTCTGCACCCCCAGAAGAAGCAGGGCCTAGGATGGAAGGGGCAGGGCCTGGGGCAGTCAGCCCTTAATGCTGCTCTGACCATAGCTTTGGGCCTCCTCCCAAGAGCCACACAGAGCAGTGCAACGGTGCTACCATGGCATTTCAAAGGCCCCTGTGAAACGCCAGGAATGCAAAATAAAGATAGTCCTTTCTCCAAAGGGTTTTCTGTCTAAAAAGCAGTCCTAAAGAATTAATAGTGCCCCTGAGAACAGACTGATGTGGAGACATGTTTATTTAGGACAAGAGAGTGACTTGGGAAACTGGGACAAGGAGGTTCTTGTAGCAGCTTCAGAGAGAATGACTTGTGGGTTTATTTTATTGAGTGACTGAGGTTCGAATATTTTAAATGTAATTAGGGGTTATGCTATTGGATGCCAGTGGGATTTTGGATGCCAGTGGCATTTCAAAGGGGCCTACCTCATAAAGGTGCCTTTGAAAATGCCAGCCTGAATTCCTCATGCCATTATTATCCTTGGGGCATGGCTTCTCCAAGGGCCAATTAGTCCTTCACTGAAATCAACAGGAGTCTTTTCATTGACTTCAATGGGAGTTGGATCAAGCCATAATCATTTTTGAAGGAAAGGCTACAAAGGGCAACAGTGGTGGGAGACTAAGAGGAAAAGTAAGTGGCATGCTTTTTTTGAAGTAACCTACTCCTCCTTCCCCCCACTCCCCAATCCTCCAAATCTAGAGGATAGCAAAGGAAATATGATGACTTACAATGGTGTATTGGAGGTGTGGTGCCTCTGGGGTGGCATGTCTGTTGTGCATTACATCTTAGTCAGTGCTGTAACTAAAGGAACCATCTTGGTGCAGATCACTCCTGTTCTCTCAGGGTGAAATTCACCCCTGTGTCAATGGCCAGAAGAAACCCAGTGAACCACTTAAGTCACACTTAACCTTCAGAGTAGAGCAAGTAATCCTGGACTAAAAACAGGGCTTAAGTGGACCTCTATTGGAGCAAATACCTCATGTTTGCCCTCAGCACTGGGTGAAACTTTTAGCTAAGCACTGTATTCTGTGGCTTTCAAGTTATAGCTACTGAGCACCATTTGCATAGGTTACATTTTTGTGCATACTCCTATCTATTGTCCTCCTTTGTGTTTTCTTTCTTGTGGATAGTAATAGACTTTATTTGGATTTTTTTTTGGCTTTGATATTCAAACTCTAAATGAATTCTTGAGATTGCTGATCAAACTGATTTCTTGAATGCAACTTTTGAGGAGTGAGAAAGAGCAGTTAATTGTGTCATTTTCCAACTAATGATGGGTGGGACTCAGGACTTCAAACAGCTGGTGGTTGAACATGGTCCAAGGTTTTCAACATTTTTTTCCTAAAGGGCTAAACTAATTTTGAATGTATAAAAATGGTATCTGTTGTCAGCACAGAAGTGGGTTTAGTTAATTAAAAAAAGAAAAAAAAAACCAGTTGAGTCCAACTTTGGAATACTTTGTTCACATTGATGGTTTGGATAAATCAGACCTTACAGCTACATAGCCTATGGCTTTAGTTTTGCCAAAAGCAAACCCTAAACCTCCTTAGACAGACTTTACAAGGAACTGAGGTGATGAATGGAGAAAAATTGCTCCGTAGAATGTGACACGAACTATTTGGCAGTTCACTATGGCTACGTCTACACGTGAAGCCAACATCGAAATAGGCTATTTCGATGAGTAACGTCTACACGTCCTCCAGGGCTGGCAACGTCGATGTTCAACTTCGACGTTGCGCGGCACCACATCGAAATAGGTGCTGCGAGGGTACGTCTACACGCCAAAGTAGCACACATCGAAATAAGGGTGCCAGGCACAGCTGCACACAGGGTCACAGGGAGGACTCAACAGCAAGCCGCTCCCTTAAAGGGCCCCTCCCAGACACAGTTGCACTAAACAACACAAGATACACAGAGCTGACAACTGGTTGCAGACCCTGTGCCTGCAGCATGGATCCCCAGCTGCCGCAGAAGCAGCCAGAAGCCCTGGGCTAAGGGCTGCTGCCCACGGTGACCATAGAGCCCTGCAGGGGCTGGAGAGAGAGCATCTCTCAACCCCCCAGCTGATGGCCGCCATGGAGGACCCAGCAATTTCGACGTTGTGGGACGCGGATCGTCTACATGGTCCCTACTTCGACGTTGAACGTCGAAGTAGGGCGCTATTCCGATCCCCTCATGAGGTTAGCGACTTCGACGTCTCGCCGCCTAACGTCAAAGTTAACTTCGAAATAGCGCCCGACGCGTGTAGCCGCGACGGGCACTATTTCGAAGTTAGTGCCGCTACTTCGAAGTAGCGTGCACGTGTAGACACAGCTTATGTCTCAGATTCTACGGCCAGGAACTGAATGCACCTTACAGTTAAAGCCAGAGACAGAAAAGAAAGTAAAAGTAAAAGGTTACCATTGGTTTCTTCTTGCATCTTACCATCTCTTTTGCACCAGTTGGAAAATTGCCTATGTATTCCATCTGTGTCTCCTTTCATCTCAAAGACTTTTTTTCTTGTAAGCAGTGGTCTAAGTGTGGAGCTTGAATATAATACTTTTGCCCTTTACTGCAGCTGACAGCTTGTTACTGGTGGATAGATGGACAAGAATATTGCTAATGTCAGTGTGAGCATGTCTGAGGTCTGGGTTTTCCCTCATTTTCTTCAGATTTCTTTTCAGCAGACAGTTGAGTAGAATCTCTGTGCTCAGTGCAGGTACCTCAGTGGTTCTGACTTTTTTTGTGGCAATGATGAATGGATTCAGGATATAAAATAGCTGTTGCAGCAAAGTCCACGGAGCAAAATGCACAACAGTGCCTGCATTGGTGTCATTGTATGTGATATAGTCGATGACTACCACTTTCTGCACAAGGATGTATTCCATCACTGAGGTACACAGAATTCCTTAGTTGGGCTTAAGCCTGAATGTGCTCGTGAGACAGCTCAGATCTTTACTTAGCTCTCACAAGCTATTAAAATGGGCCCAAATTATAACAATAACATGGTGGGATGCCCGATTTCTGAAAAGTGGAACTGGGAAATGGAGATTTTAACCTTTACTCTCCACAGGTAGGGCAGGGTTGTCTTCTTTAGACCAACCTTCAGCTTTTTAGCCTTCATCTTCACAATGCAATAATCATTAAACCCGTCATTAAGACAGTGAGACCTTTTCTATTTTTCAGGTCCATAAACCCACTCCTTGGAATAAATTAATTAACTGGGACTTTAGCTATATTTGTGCAGCAACAAGGACAGAGGGGGAGCAGAGTATCTTGTTATGATCCTCACCCACCCGAATAACTTTTTTTAAAGGTTTGCCTGAAACACAAAGGGGGGTTGTTGGGAGTTAGTGGTCAGTTCAGAACTCTTACAAACCAGCTGTTGCTTACTCACTTCAGAAGGCTTCTAGAAACACAGAGGTGGCAACACTGTATGCAGATAAACATAAGTTTATGGGCTACCAAGAGGCAATTCATAAAGTAGTACTGTTAAAACTTGCTGTTGGGCTCAGTGCATAGTTGCGAAAGTATTGCAAAATGAGGCTTGAATTGAATCCTACTCACTAGATCCAGGGGCTGCGAAGCTTAGCAGTTTAGCTAATGAAGATGGCCATTTTGAACAAATAGATGCTGGCTTGATCCTACTGTATTTTTTGAGAAGTTATGATAATTTGTTCTGTATTATATAGAAATCAGGAGCGATCTTTCCTTTTCAATGTGTATCACAAATAAACACAACTTGATGATAGATATAAAGCTCCATTTGCTGCCATCTGACTGGAGTTAAACACTGAGGGAGTGCAACTGGCATATTATGAGATCACAAAAACAGCCATTCTGGGACAGGACAATGGTCTGTCAAGCTTAATAGCCCATTTCTGACCTTTGCCCTTGGGCAAGTTTGGAGATCTGTAGGTTCTCTGTGTACATGTTCACAGGCAGTGTTCCCTGTAAGGTGAGTGCTTGGACGGCCACCCAGAAGAAATTCAGCTGCTGCTCAGCTGCTTAGCAAAGTGCACACAGCCACCCACAGTGGGCAGCATGTGCACATTTGCACATACATCGGTGCACATAACAAAATTTATTCCACCCATGGATGTAAAAAATTGAGGGAACCCTGGTCACAGGGTCATTCCGCCCCAGTGTGAGACTGTGAAAACATGAGTCATTTCTTAGGTTGCTATCTTTGAGACACCAAAGAGCTAGATTATGCAAAGGAATTCACCATATGTTGTCCTGTACTTATCTGAAAACGTGACCATAAGTGTCGTAATAGTGGCTGCTGAGTGCTACAGATTTCAGGTGCCTGAGTGTTGGTTTGGGTTTGATTTTGTGTGTGTGTGTGTGTGTTTGCTTAATAATTCATCCAGTTGTACATCCAGAGCACTTCAAAATGGGGCCATGAGCTCTTTAGAAAATCTGGTCCTAGTGCCAGCTGCCATAAATAACGTGCTCCTAAGAACAAGGGAAAAGAGCTATGGATCGCTCAGTTGTAATCAATGTCATCAGACATTGCTTTTCAGAGGCGCTGAGCACCCACAGTACCCAGTGAGACCCAATAACAACTGTGGTTGCTCAACCCCTCTGCAAAGCAGGTCATGAAAGCTCTGAATTGCTGTATGTATTGCATCCCAAATTTGAAGCTGATCCAAATGCAGCACATTCATCAGGCTGAAGTTATTCAGACACACAAGATGGAAGGGACTGGAATATGTACATTATCCCCACATAGTGCATGCATAGAGTGTAACTTACCTCTTGTGCAAATGGTATGCAACACAATATTTTAGTTTATCTTGAGATGTCTATCTATATCTAGATGTCTCAAAGTAACTCAAATATTGTGTTGCATGGGTGTATAATATAAAAAGAACCAAGTCATTTTTCAAAAAGAGATTCAAGGAGCTGAAGTCTCAAGGCATTATATTCCATTAATTGTCCACTCTTATATCACCACACATTAAGTGAAAAATTGAGCCTATCACAGCATGTAAATCCTCTTCCATCTCTTGTCCCCCCACACCCTTTCATAAAGCTTGCCCATAACATTCTGCTATTGCAGCAGCTCTCCAATACTTTGAGTCTCTTTCCCTTGCTCCTTCTCAACAAAACCTCTTTATGAGTGAAATAGACACCTTGTGTATGCAGTACTCCTGGTATTTTACAAAGTGTATTAGGAACCCAGCGAGGCAAACGTTAGGAGCTGTTTGCTGAGTGCATTTATTGCTTTTGCATAATTTATAAGCAGTAGGGATTTGACCATCATTCGTCTCTGCCAGAGGCTGGCACTCAGGGCTCTTGAGAATGGAACTGTAAATTGGCTTGGTGCACTCCTGCTGAGCTCCCGGCAAAGACCTTGGGTCAGTAGGGGAATTTAATACCAGGAATGGAACTGTCTTCTCAGAGCACCATGTGGGCCCCAGCATAGCAAAGGCTTTGTTGGCAGACAGAGTAACTGGCCAAATCACGAAGCTGTCAGTCACTGGGCATGTTGTGAAGGGAGCCTGAGCATTTTTAATCTTCTTGGCATTGTATTGCTTCCATAATGGAGATCAGTACGTCTCAGCCCTTTGCCATATGTTTAACTCTGGAGACAAGGTGCTTCTGGGTACAGCAGTAATTATTTGATGCAGAACTAAGCAGACCTTGAAATTAGAACTGGACTATCAGAAGGCAGGAAGCTTAACGCTTTGATGGAAATAACTGTTCCCTCGGATGTTGTTCCCCAAGTTTTATCTGCAGCATCTCTGGAATTTAGGTAAATCTTGACCTGGGAAATTCAGAGGTCATTTATTACTCTGCCAACTTGAAGTTCTAAGAGATTGGGGAGGAAAATGTTCCTACCAGGTGAACTCCTTTCTCTCCATGCAAATATTATTCTTTCCTTAATAAAACCTTTCTAAACCTGTGAACCAGAAACAAATCCCTGAAGCTTCAAAAGGAGGGGAGACATTTAAAACAATTTTTGCTGCTGTTAGTTCACAACATCCTTTGTTTTTTCTTGCTTGCTCCTTCCTGTTTCTGATACCAAGGTAATGTCTACACATCCAGGAAGACCAACCTCGTCAGGGTTGATCTTCCGGAGTTCGATTTCGTGTGCCTGGTAGAGACACACAAAATCCAACTGTCTGGGGTTGGCAGTTGACCCCTGTATTCCTCGCTCCATCGACCTCCCTCGGTGAAGATGGCCAGCAAGTCAATTTCAGATAAGTTGATTCTAGCTATGCAATTGCCATAGCTAGACTTGCATATCTGCAATTGATTTATCTGCCTACTGTAGACTATGCCTGAGAATGGCAGTGTGGGCCAATTCCTGATAGACTGTATCCTCAGCTCTGCCTAGTTGAGTGACCTTGTCGAAGGCGTGGCCCCCTCCATGCTCCCATTTCTGTGTCTCAGTGTCCCAACTGTAAAATGGGGATAATTATTTTTTACTCTGTAAAGTGATCTGATAACCAGGGATGAAGAATGCTGTATGTTTTGCCATATATGTAAGCTCAAGGCCCTGACTTAGAAAGACTTACATATCTGGATAACTTTACACAAGGCATAGTTACGCTGAGCTCAGTGGAACTTTTTATTTGCATAAGTGATTACAGAATCAAAGTCTCAGGATGGGAGCAAGTTGAAGTGGGGGGAAAACACGCTTTGCTGTCTTCCAATATAAAGTGCCTCTCTCTAATATAAAAATGTAAAATGATCCTTTTGTTAGTACAAGTTGAACCTCTCTAATCCAGCATGCTCAGGACCTGTGCCAAGCAAGAAAATTTGCTGAAACATAGGATGTCAGTATTGGCTAGCAGCTTTACCAACACTTCCACTGCTCACTGGGCTTTTAGAGGACATTTAAGGATAAATTAGGGCTAAATACCAGCACAGAACACTGAAAGACAGGACTGGTGGGTTTAAACAAATTTATGTGACCACAGGAAACTTGGCCATACCCATGATAATTGGTCATCAGGCTAACTAAAATCATGCCATAACATGGATGTTGGCAGATGAGAGAGTGCCGGACTAGAGGGGTCAAACCTTTAACATAAACATACTCTATTCCAATACATGGACATGCACACTCAGCAAACAAACAAACCCCACCTTGCTCTTTATTTGAGGTTAAGTTCTGATATATATCTCTGTTTCATCTACCTAATCTTTTTTATATTATTGCAATCACCAGAGTAGCCAGGTGCAATCTAAAGTTAGATAACTCATTTTTAATGAATAATTTGTTCAATCAATTTCACCTCTGTTCCTGTTTGGGAATTATCTGCAGACAGATGGCAGTTTTCTCTAATTTCTCCATTATTTGAAATTATTTGGCAGATAATATCTGTGAATAATTCTGAGCCATAGCTTGGTAACGAAAGGAGAGATACAGGGAAGGTTAACCAGTATTCCCATTAACTTTCTCCCAGAAAATAATTAGGAGGAATCTGAAGGAAAGGAAGACTGCATCTACATTGCACTCCACTTTTGGAAGCAGAATGCAAATAAACCAGATCAAAAATGCAAATGAAGCATGGGTTTACGTATCTTGCGCCTCATTTGCATATCCTTACACAATTGCACTTCCAGAAGAAGCTTTTCCAGAAGCAAAAACAGCTGTGTAGACAGGCTTCCTTTGAAAACAAGCCCCATTCTTGAAAGAACCCTTTTTCTGGAAACACAATAGGAAGGAGGAGTCTTCTGAAACCAGGGTTTGTTTTCGAAGGAACCCCACCTACATGGCTGTTTTTCCTTCTGGAAAAAACTCTTCTGGAAGCATGATCACATGAGGATATGCAAATAAGGTGAAAGATAAGTAAATCTGCACTCTGTTTACATTTCCAATCTCGCTCATTTGCATTTCGCTTCTGAAAACAGAATGCAGTGTAGACACGGCCAAAAAGACAAGAATTTTTACAGTTGCATTAATTACAAAAAATATCTAAGGAACACAGTTCCTCATGAGTCAGGACATAAGCCAAGGACTAAGACCTTGATCTTTGGTGCTTAACTCCTGTTGGCTTCCTGTCTGGGTTAGGAAGAAGCTTTCCCATAGGTATTGTAGAATTGTCCCTTGTGGTAGTCTTATTCTTTTCTTTGAAGCGTCTGCTACTAGCCACTCTAATAGACTAGATACTCGAACTAGTGATCTGAGTTGGTAAGGCAATTCTTATGTCTCTGTTTTCACTGACTCTAAGAACATCTGGAACAGGAACAATTTGAACTTCTAGTTCCTTTTCCATACTGATTTACCACTTGAGAGTCACCCATTTCTAGCAATGGTATTATCTGTGGTATTCAAAAAATGAACAGGTAGAAGAGATGTTTTGGATGACAGATGTCAGTGTCATAATCAGCAACATACAGTACACATCTTAACATGTCATCAGTCCCAGAAGATCAGAATATCTCACTGAATAGATCCTAGATCAGTGAGGGGCATCCTAGGCTAGTGAGTAGGTCACATGAGTGGCTCTCCTTCATGTCAGTGAGACGCAAGATTGTCATAGCCAAGAGGATCTCCCAGGTTAGGGTGGTGTTGCTAACTGCACTTGTGTACCTTGAATTTGTGGGGTGTGATGATTGAACCAGGGCAGCACTTAGACTGGATGCAGAGGGGGCACGCGGTTCTCACCATTGCTGATTGTGTTCAGTCAGCAATCACTTCCCTTCACGTGCCCTTGTTTTACATGTGTGACCCTTTTGTAATACCAGTAAGGGGGGGAAGAAATTATGTGGATGAAAACCACCAAAATGTGGCAACCCTGTGATGGGCAAGAGTAAGTAAAATGTCCTATGGGCTTTAGATAGAACCCCAGTGGACTGCATGCAGCCATGGGGGTGCAGTTAGCCCACCACTGGTCTAGATAAACATTCTTGGTTCCATTTAGGTTTGTCTTGAGTCATCTGAATTTCTCAGTGGCTCATGTGTGAGCAATGGCATCAGTAATGGTGTGAAATGGTAGACTTGTCAAATGAATCATCTTCTAGAACAAAGACGTGTCATCTAAACTGTTTCCATGCCCTGCCATTGACAAACCCTTTGCAGCTGATCAGTGGGGAGGCAGCTTACATACATTTAATCTGCAGCAGTTAATATTTTTTTCTGCTCTGTGATTTATTTTTTGTTTCTAACTGTCCTCATACAACACCATTATCTTTGAGTCTAAGTTAGTCTGACTGGAGGAATAGGGCACATTTTGCAAATGGTGTTGTTGAATCATGATAGTATTGCAATAGCAACAAAAATATGAGTATGGTGGCTTTAACGAAAAATTCTGTTGAGAAAGGAGGAAACGTCCCTCTTACAGTAAACCGTCGAGTTATGAGGGGGTTGTGTTTCTGCAACCTGTGTGTAACCTGAATTTTCGTGCAAGTCAAGGGGAGATGGGAGCCATGCTGAAGCAGGAGCCAGGAAACTTGCAGAGAAAGGAGAAACTAAGCAGGACAGCAGCCTTGCTCAGTTTCCTGGCTCTAGCCAGTGGAGGAAAGCCAGGAGCCTGGGGCAGCCTACCTCCCAACTCCACTCTGCTCCTTGGAGCCAGGAAACTAACCAGGGCTGCTGCTGCTCTGCTCAGTCTCCCAGCTCTGCAAGTGGAGGGACACTGGGAGCCAGGCTGCCACCTGGTTCCCAGCTTCCCGCCACTCCAGGGACCGGGAAATCGCTCATGTCAGGGGAGTCAGCCTGACTCGCAGCTGTTGCTCCTGACAGGAAACCACTCCTGTCAGGGGAGGCAATCGTGTTAACCCAAGACACGTGTAACTTGATTGTGTATATCTTGAGGGCTTACTGTATATTATTAGTATTTCCTTCCAAAGGAATTGGAATTGCTGCCTTGTGGACTATATGTGTTTCACTAATTTTGAGAGCTTTGGTCATATCTTTTATCTCTGTTTTGCTATGGAAAGATTTCTCTTATTCATGTTTATTTTTCTTCTTTTTCCATTCCAGTGTGACAGTGACAGTGATCAAGAAGAGAAGGTAAGCTGGGGGCATTTGCCACCTGTTCTGTTCTATGTTATTATGGAAGCAGAGAACATCTTGACTATGTTTAGACAAGAGGGTTTTATTGACAAAATGGCTGTTTTGTCGACAAAACCCACAGACCGTCCAGTTTCCCAAGGGCCCTCTGTTGACAGTAAGTTGACAGAACACAGCACTTTGGTCAACAACTGTACCCCTCTTGCCACACAGAAGGCGGCTTCTGTCAACAGAGATCTGTTGACAAAAAGCCAGTCTGGATGTTCTGGGGACCCTTCTGTCAGCAGAAAGGGATTCTGGGACTCTGGGCAACCCTCTCTGCTGTGCTTCTGGTTGGCCATTTTGCCAATAGAGCAGCCAGGCAGTCCGGCCGCTCTCTGTCAACAGAGCACATTGCTTTCAACCCACTTTGGTGGTCAGGCCGCAATCTGTCAACAGAGGTTTTGTAAACAAGTCGCTGTAAACCAGACATAGCCCTTGTTGGATTCTGTTGTTTATATACATTTTGTTTTAGGACCTGAGCCACTCTAGTCAATCGAAAGACTCCCATTGGCTTCAGTGGGTTCTGGATCAGACAGTTTAGGAGGAATTTTCAAGTCCATGAATTAGAGTCTCCACATCCCATTGTGTAACATAATGAAACATAATCTATGTATATAGCTTATGAAAACTGCTTTGACCACTGACCATCTGTACCGCTGCATTGGCCTTTCGGAGTTGCTAACATGTCATGAACGCTAGGGGACATACTTGCCAAGATCCATATTTACACTTCTAAATGGTCATTTCTCCACACTGTTGTCTGGTTTGCATATACACATGCAAGGTTCTGCCCACTCTGTGGGTTCATGTATTTATTTTTGAGAGTGCCTCCATTGAAACAACATTTGGAAACTGGGCCCTAAGGTGGGTCAATAGATTTTCTTTGAAAAGGACTCATCATTTCACCCAAAGAACCTTGATGTGGGAGGGGAGGCTGTGGGAGGCCGTGGCTGCGCTATTAGGAAAGCACCCATTTACACAGCTATTTGTTGTTCATGATGCCAGTAACTGTAGCATTTGCATCAATGTGTGTTCATGTGTCTGATTTTTTTTTCCCTTTGATGTGAACAAACCTCTGTATAACATTTTTGCTTGTCAAAACAAATGATCACAATGGGGGCAAAAGGCTTACAAATGTCATTTCTAGGTTGAATTCTGTGACTCTGATGTGTGTGATGGGCCTTAAGGGATGACCCCAAACCTTTTTCTTTGTCAGTTTAACTGCTTTCTCCTCTTCTTCTCTTTGCTGGGCACATTTGGGGAGGCATGTGGGAAAAGTGTGCTCCGTGTGACTCCCTCACATTCTTTAGAGGACGGTGATCAGTTCTGTGAACTGGCTCCAGGTAGACCAAGAAGATGGAAGAGGATGTGCCTTACAGTGACACCATTATGTATCTCCACTGATCCATCAGCACAGAATCTAAGCATGGTGTGAAATGCACAAGGAAACGACAGACTGGAGAGCTCAGATTCGGTAAAGTGAATCACTGATGTATTTGTATAGGAGGAAGAAAACGAAAAGTCTCTCCCCGTGCATTCAACTGCCAGCTCACTTTAGCCCCCAGCTTTTGATGAACGGCCCAAATAGGGATTTGTTTCTTTTGTGGTTTTCATAACCATTTGTTAAATATGTTATGACACCCTATTTACTTCGGTTTGCGGCATTTGACTCCATTAGGGATTTCCTCTACCTAGGAAGACTAATGACAGGAGTAAATCAGAGTATGACAACAGACATGTGGTTTTCATGAGGCTTTACACACAGAATATTAACCTGCATCTTTAGATATGAAATGCTAATGCATTACTATTAAATTCCATCTACCTTACCAATTATTCATTTTCAGGATAATCCTTATGCGGGGGAAGATTCCTTATGGGGTAGAAGATAATAAACTGAGCATGGTACCTGTGTTTATGACAGCTAGCACTGTATTTTCCTTCCACTCCTATTCTTGCAAACTAACCTCCTCCAGTTTTCCTGGTGCTTTTCTTTACCGCACTTCTGTAGTTAAAGGCAAACTGTGCAGCTTTTATGACCAGTACAAGCTTTGTTACTTGCATTACAGGGGAGTGGGGGTTGCCGGATAATAAAATGTGTAGGTTATTTGAGCTGGGGCTGCCTCACACTGCCAGCCCTGCTGGGCAGCCAGCCTCATCCGAGCATGCCTCTTAATGGAGCATGCTAGTTATCTGAGTGCCAGATAACATGGCTTTTACTGTACATGGTTGTTGCCAATTAAGGGTTGTTTTTCATGACAATATTTCTGAGAGAGGCCCAAAATGGCACCTCTCGCTGAATGTCCCTGAACTTGTTCAGAAAGAGTTTTTGAAATCCAGACCTGGATTTGAACTTGACAACTGACATCTTGTCAAAGGGATGAGATTAAGCTCTGGTCCAGATGTCCCTGGTCACCAAGGGCAGTTCATATCCCAGAATCAAACCCAGCTCTTAATTTTGGAACTCAGACCCAATTCTAAAAGAAAGCTGCTAAACCTGGAGTATTTCCTGAGCTTATGCTGTCGGCCTATGCAGAGATCTAAGGGCCTTGTTCTGCTATTAATTTAAATTCAGCATATGTAGCCTGTTATAAAATGCAAGACATCATCATCTGAGCAGGTCAGGCATATTCAGATGAAGACAAATGGTGCTTATTTGATTTCCTTAAAATCAGGAAATGAAAAAAGTGCTCTCAGGAGAAATCATGTTCTGTCTGCCTTAGATGATAGACCAATGCATGTCCCCCAGATAAGAACAGGCGCTTGTCTTGTGTTTTTTATCTCTGAAGGACAGTCAGGACTGTCAGCTTGCTGACATGTGCATTATCCATGTCATTTTAAACAAAGTGACCTGTAGAAAAGTGCACTCTGCCGTGACATGATAATGGGCTGTTGGATGACAGGTAAAGTACACATTCTCTAAAGGAGGCTGTGCATTATTCCTTTGTTTAACTGACAAGTAGAAACTTCCTGCAGACAGGCCAGATCTTTTAGATCTCTTTCAATAGGACTCCTGAAGATTTGGAATCCTTGCTTAGAATAAGAACATAAGAATGGCCATACTGGGTCAGACCAAAGGTCCATCCAGCCCAGCATCCCATCTGCCGACGGTGGCCAATGCCAGGTGCCCCAGAGAAGGAGAACAGAAGACAATGATCAAGTGATTTATCTCCTGCCATCCATCTCCTGCCCTTGTTCTGAAGGCTAGGGCACCATACTTTATCCCTGGCTAATAGCCATTTATGGACCTAACCTGCAAAAATTTATCAAGCTCTTTTTTAAACCCTAATAGAGTCCTGGCCTTCACAGCCTCCTCGGGCAAGGAGTTCCACAGGTTGACTGTGCGCTGTGTGAAGAAAAATTTCCTTTTATTAGTTTTGAACCTACTACCCATCAATTTCGTTTGGTGTCCCCTAGTTCTTGTATTATGGGAAAAGGTAAATAATTTTTCTATATTCACTTTCTCCACACCATTCATGATTTTATATACCTCTATCATATCGCCCCTCAATCGCCTCTTTTCCAAACTGAAAAGTCCCAGTCTCTCTAGCCTCTCCCCATATGGGACCCGTTCCAAGCCCCTAATCATCTTAGTCGCCCTTTTCTGAACCTTTTCTAATGCCAATATATCTTTTTTGAGGTGAGGAGACCACATCTGCATGCAGTACTCAAGATGTGGGCGTACCATAGTTTTATATAGGGGAAGTATGATATCTTTTGTCTTATTATCGATCCCTTTTTTAATAATTCCTAACATCCTATTTGCTTTACTAACTGCCGCTGCACACTGCGTGGATGTCTTCAGAGAACTATCCACTATAACTCCAAGATCCCTTTCCTGATCTGTCGTAGCTAAATTTGACCCCATCATGTAGTACGTGTAATCTGGGTTATTTTTTCCAACATGCATTACCTTACACTTACCCACATTAAATTTCATTTGCCATTTTGCTGCCCAATCACTCAGTTTGCTGAGATCTTTTTGTAGTTCTTCACAATCCCTTTTGGTTTTGACTGTCCTGAACAACTTGGTGTCATCTGCAAACTTTGCGACCTCACTGCTTACCTCATTTTCTAGATCATTGATGAACAAGTTGAACAGGATTGGTCCCAGGACTGACCCCTGGGGAACACCACTAGTTACCCTCCTCCATTGTGAAAATTTACCATTTATTCCCACCCTTTGTTTTCTGTCTTTTAACCAATTCCCGATCCATGAAAGGATCTTTCCTCCTATCCCATGACCACCTAATTTACATAAAAGCCTTTGGTGTGGGACCGTGTCAAAGGCTTTCTGGAAATCTAGGTATATTATGTCCACTGGGTGCCCCTTGTCCGCATGTTTATTAACCCCTTCAAAGAATTCTAATAGATTAGTTAGACACGACTTCCCTCTGCAGAAACCATGCTGACTTTTGCCCAACAATTCGTGCTCTTCTACGTGCCTTGCAATTTTATTCTTTACTAGTGTTTCTACTAATTTGCCTGGTACTGATGTTAAACTTATCGGTTTATAATTGCCAGGGTCTCCTCTAGAGCCTTTTTTAAATATTGGTGTTATATTGGCCATCTTCCAGTCATTTGGTACCAAAGTGGATTTAAAGGATAGGTTACAAACTACTGTTAATAACTCCGCAATTTCACATTTGAGTTCTTTCAGAACCCTTGGGTGAATGCCGTCTGGTCCTGGAGGCTTGTTACTATTCAGCTTATCAATTAACTCCAACACCTCCTCTAATGTCACTTCAATCTGAGTGAGTTCCTCAGATTTGTCACCTAAAAAGGCTGGCTCAGATTTAGGAACCTCTGTAACATCCTCAGCCGTGAAGACTGAAGCAAAGAAAGATTTTCTGTGAGCAAGACACGGAGGGAAAATGGAAGATGCTTCACAAGAGCCTGACCCTTCAGTGTGTTGACCATCTCCTGGGTGGAACTAACATCTCTAGTTCTCAAGACTGACATGAGACATTGAGGGCACTTAGCACTTCCCAGCATTAGACTCTTGAACCAAAACTCCTGAACACAATGGAAGGGCATGGATCTCAGCTTTGAGACACGGAGTTGCTCTTTGGGTGCAGTAAGTGTCAAATTGTGCCTGGGTGGACCCTACTTTAATGCATTCTGATGAGTCTGCAACAGTTCCACTCCCAAATTCACATTTCTGTGAGATAAAACAACAAGAAGTCCTGTGGCACCTTATAGACTAACAGATATTTTGGAGCATAAGTTTTTGTGGGTGAAGAACTGCTTCATCAGATGCATGAGTCATGCATCTGACAAAGTGGGTCTTTGCCCACGGAAGTTTATGCTCCACAATATCTGTTAGTCTATAAGGTGCCACAGGACTTCTTGTTGTTTTTGAAGATACATACTAATTCAGCTGCCCCTCTGATCCTTGATTTCTGTGAGATGTTAAGTCAAAGTAGGAACTGCTGCTTGTTGGGAACTGCAGTCTTTTATTACACGAGCTGTTGGTCTGTGGTGCGTTTCTTTATGTGGGTCCAACATTTGCTGATCAGAAATGTTAGCAGGAGATGACTCTCTTTCACTTTAGGGATAATTGGGGCATATCCACCATGGGCTTTGTTGCTTACAAGAAATGTTGTGCCCTCTGGTAAGTAGAGGTGATGTGATGATGTGTGTGTGCTGGCAGCAATGACATACAGTGTGCTAGTAACAGAGAGGTAGCCATGTTAGTCTACTCCAACAAAACGAACCAGCAGAAATGTAGCACTTTAAAGACTAACAAAATGATTTATTCGGTGATGAGCTTTGGTGGGACAGACCCACTTCATCAGGTCTGATGAAAGTGCTACATTTCTGCTGTTTTCTTTTGGTAGAGTTTGCTAGTTTAAAGAGGTATTTGAGCCAGTATTGCTTGCTATCCAACAGAGGTGAGGAATTTTAAATGCTGGAAAACTCAAACATGGGCACAGACAGTGTTCATTTTATTTTTTTCCATTCATGAGTGGAATAAATTTTGTTATGTGCACCAAGGCATGTGTGGATGTGCACCACCAGTAGAAACACACACTTGGCTGTGGGCATTCTGCTAATCAGCTGGATGGCACCTGAATCTATCCTGAGCCACCCAAATACTCAGCTTACAGGGAACTCTGACCACAAATACCACAGTGAAGAAAAGGATCATAGAGTGGAACAGAGGAATGGTTACCCATCAAACTAGGGGGTGGAATTGGTGGTGGAGAAGAAGTGCTGTACATTAGGCTGTCTTTCCTCATTTCAAGATATATCTAGCGGTGTGTGTATAACTGAGGAGGTTTGATCTCTGTTAGCTAGTGGCTGTGCCTCCACTTCTCTCTCCCTAATTTTGAACTGCTGGCTGCCAGAAAAAGCAACTTTCTCTGTCTGTATCTGCTCTAGTATGGGACCTTTGTCAAGAGGTTTCTCAGAAGGAGAAACCAGGATGTTTAAGTAGGTAAAGACGCAGCCACTGCTTAACGCTGTTGTTGGTAAGGCTTGTGTCGGTCTGTCACTTCTGAAGCACAAGTTTCTGGATTGTATAATCTACCAACAGATATCTGTCCTTGGCTCTTTGTGATACACAAATTGCCAGAGCAGAGCATTCCAACTGCACTTTTTGTTCTCTTGTTGCATATCTTTGAGGGTGGGTTGTCTGCTCATCCGCACTTTTGTCGAGAGGACTCACAACAGACCCTGAATTGCTAATGCTTAAAGAAATGGCAATTAATGTCATTTAATGTCCTGGGAGCTCTTCACCAAATACCACTGAGGATTGTTGTTTAACCACAAAAGCCTGGATCTCATGAGACTTTTGGGTTTTCTCCATTAAAAGGCTTGGCAGTCTCTTGTTAAGTGCCGCTCTCCAACGCTTGAGGTCTGAAATAAGGGCCAGCCCTTGCACAGTGACATGTTTAACACCAACTGGGTTCTCCTCTGCCATCAAGATTTAATTTTTAAAATTACACACATGGTAATTAATAGAGGAAAAGTTATAAAAGCAAACAGACATCTTCTGTAAATAAAGAGAGCATTCTAGTTAATGAAAGGACATTAATGGCTTAGAGACACTAAGTTAAGGGCCAAGCCCCCACCTTCTACCTTCCCTGTCACCATCCACACAGCCACTACATTTAATTGTGGTGCTTTAGAAATGATGGGTTGTATCTGAGCTCCTTTTAACATTTTTGTTTCAGTCCTGGCTTGGGAAAATCTCATAGGCAATGGAAGACTGAATTGCAGTATACAGCTTGTTGTTACTTAAGCCAAAAATTGGAAGGAAAAGTCTGCCTCTATAGGATTTTTATCAAAGTTGTATGTGGAAAGTATGAGATGTCCAATAAGTGAAAATCACCATAACCACTTAATTAATAGCCTAGTGATAACCAAGCAGTTGTGTATTATGTTGTCGTTGAAGCATGCTAATCTGAATTATATACAGGGCAGGTCATTCAACATCTTGTTGATTGCCCATGATGGTTATGATCCAAGGTTCGTGGGAGTGTTTCTGTTGACTTAAAGAGGATTTGGAATTGATTGTGTTTAAGGTGGAGTGGGGAGTGATAAAGGTGTTTCGCTGTTCAAAAATATATATATATAATCCTCTTGTGGAAAGTGAAATATATGGGATGGTGGTAAGAGTAAAATAAAGGGATCTACTCCATGGCAACTTCAAGGCTGAATGATATTATGTGTCTTATGCAGCTTACTCTTGCATTGGTTCTTTCCTCACCAGACTTCAGTATTTCTCTCTAGAGCCCCATTGTAGTCCTGTAAGAGCTGTGAAAAATCCTTTGCAGAATGTTATTTTTGTCAGAATGTTTTACATGATAAAGCTAACACATCTGATTACTTCTAAAAGAGCTGTGAGTGTGTGTGTGTAGTATCTTTTGAATGTGCCACTGCTATCTTTTCTCATTTGCAAGCCTCAGAAATGCATTTGGTATCAGTATATTATCAGACATCTATGGTCCAATTCTAATATGCATATCTATATGTTACTACATTTGGTAATGAAATGTTCCATGTTTGCAGTGTTCCACACTCTTCTTCCAGAACAAAGAATACCTGACAAAGTTAAGTGCAGAGTATAGGTTGCTTATTTCAATGGAACGCACTAAACACTTCAAAGTGCTAAAATGATATAGCTTTCTTGTTACTATTGTCCTTTTCTTTCCCTTTCTCAGTCCCTGTCTCTCTTTCTCTATAACAGTATTTAATTAGGAATGGAGGATCAGTTGGAGGTAAGAAATAGTCTGAAATTTTGCATCAAATGATACCTTTACTGATATTCGGAGAATAACTTGCTGTCTGCATTGCGTTTCATTTTCACGCATCTCTGTACTTCCTTGGCCCAGCATAGAAGTGGTGTGATGAACGCAGCCAGACCTTCTGGTTTTTCCTTTCTGTTTCTGACCCAACTGGAAATCACCCAAGATTCTTACAAAATTCCTAGCGTGGTGTTGCAAATCCAGGAGATCTGGGTGATAACAAATTTGAAAAGTATGTTACGGTTATTGGAATAGGGAACAGGCGCATACTGAAACCTACAATGCCCCAGAATAGATTCAGTTCTTAACCAAATTAAGTGGCAAGTTCCCTGGCTCTATCATAGGCCAACTTCTCTGTCCTCACAAAATCCTCTTCCAGATGTGACGTGAGCTTTGCTACTAGTTGCCTCACTTGCCTACACCAAGCATCTTTATGGAGTTTTGCCCCGTCACTGATACTGTTTCTTTATGTTGGTCCTTATGCTTCTGGAAATGGATAGAACACGATAACTCAATCATTTTTTAAAAGGCTGCTTTAAATAAATAAATAAATAAATAAAGACCAAGCTAATTAACTGCTTGGCACTTGGCTTGCTTATGCAGGAGCCGTTGCCAGTAACAAAAGCACCATTACAAACGGATTAAATAGTGTTGAAATTGCATTACACCCATCTTATACATAACAGATAGCCACATTCATAAAAGAGGGATAGTCTCTTTCATCCTCAGGTTAGCAGTTTTTAAATTTTTGCCAGCTATAGTGTGAGACTTGGAAAACAAATGGAGGTCAGGGTAGTTTGGTTTTTTGTTTTTTTTTTCCCCTCTCTACTGAAAAAATTAAAGGTTGCTGAGGGTAGCACTTGAATGAAGATCTATTGGTCAGTCGCAGTTGCATGGCCACTGTTACCATAGTATCTGCCCTTTTCTTATTTTACATATGCGGCTAGCACCATAGAGACCCTATGTCAAAGTCAGGGGAGGGGAATCTCTCCCTGTTTTTCAGGTTGGGGAACACTGACCCATACACAAAACATCCAGGTCCCCAGTTATGGGTTATGAGGTCTGGGCAGGAGAGAGGGTGCAGGAGTGAGCTGGGGGTTGGAGATCTGGACTAGAGTAGAGTGCAGGAATGGCCTATGGCTGGGGGATCTTGGTGGGAGGGGGTATAGGAAAGGGGTGTGGGTCCGGGTGGGAGCAGTACAAGAGCAGGCTGGGGATGTGGGTCTAGGTGAGAGGAAGGGTGCAGGAGGGTTTGGGGTGAAGGGTCTGGGAGGGAGAGGTCCAAGTGAGGGGTCTGGAAGGGAGGGTGCAGAAAGGGGGTTGGAGTGGGAGTCTGGGCAGGGGTGGCTCAGGAGCTGTTGGGGGTGTGGGGTCTGGGCAACAGGGGTGCAGCGTAACTTGGTAGCACCCTCAGAAGCACATGGCTCTGCACCTCCCAGCACTCCCAGGCACCATCTTCAGTTGCTCTGATTGACCAGAATTCTGGCCAATCAAAACAGTGATAGGAAGCCTCTGGCCAGGCTCCCGAGACCACTGCTGCTCTCCCTCCCTTCTTCTGGCTGGGAGAACAGCAGCTAGCAGCAGCAGAGCCCAGAGTCCCCTATTACCTTCCTTTTACAGACCTCGGCTGCAGACCCAGATTCACTTTTCTGGCTGGCTAATGGGAGGATTGGCTGAGGAATGCACATTATCACACCTCCATCCCAGTAGGAAATCTACATAAGTGACAGCATAGACTCTGGCAGTATTAGCTTTTCCAGGACATCAGCACCATGAAGATCAAAGGAGCAGCTCAAAAAGCATGGCCATATTGGGTCAACCCAAAGGTCTGTTCAGCCCAGTATCCTGTCTTCTGAGAATGGACAGTGCCAGGTGCCCCTACAGAAGTGAAACAGAACAGGTAAGCATCATGTGATCCATCCCCTGTCACTTACTGTCAGGTTCTGGCGAGCTGCATCCCAGCAGCAAATAAGGGATCTGCTGGTATTGTAGGGTCAGTTGAGTTAATCTGCCATAGAACTGGTCCTAGAGAACACAGCTGGTGAGGAATTTTGGTGTGGATCATGCTCGTGTCTGTGATTCTTTTAGCTCCTGCCAGTTGTGGGGATCACTCCTGCAGCCTCGTTTTTGTGAGGAGGCAAAGCCGGCCCCTTAATGAGGCACTCCAAGAGGGGATCCCGCTGAAGATGCCTTTCCTCAAACCAGATATTGCTGTTTTAGGAACTAAGCACAGCCACTGGGAGGGGCAGTGTGGGGAAAAGCAAATTGGGCAACTGCCGCAGGGCCTGGTGATTCAAAAGAGCCCGGGGCTTCCAGCCACTGATACTACTAGAATCCCAGGCCCTTTAAATCACTATTTGATCCACACATGGTATGGCATGCTTCATAGCCCCAGGCAGCGTGGTCCATGCAACTCAAAGGGATGGCTGGGGCAAAGGATGTAGCCTGGGTGCTGCTGAGAGCTGGCTATGGCCAGCCCCGGCCCACTCCTCCCCTTTCCTCTGAGGTCCTGCCCCTTCCAGGAACGTAGGGCTGCTCCCTCCCACCTTGCCCAGGAGCCTGGCAATTATTTCGGTCCTCATGGACAAAGTGATAAGTTACTGAAAAATACTCGGTATTAAGCAGGCTTCTTAAAGTAACATGGGGTATGTTCACACAGTACCAAAAAATCAAAAACAAACCAACCAACCTGAGGTAGTGAATCTCAGAGTTTTGGTCATCTGATGGGCTCATGGGTTCATGTCATTGGACTAAAAAGGGCAGCGTAGACATTCCTGCTCCAGCTGGAGCTCCTGGCCAAATTCCAGAACCCGAGCACCAAACCATGTAAGAAAGTCTGTGCTGCTCTTTTTAGTCCCATATCAACAAGCCCATGTCAGTTGACCCTGACTCTGGGACTCACTTCAGGGCCTTTTTCACCATGTAGAAATCCTCCTAGAGATCAAGGTCCAACATAGTTACTGCTTCAGAAAAGGCAGCCACTTACTTTTGTGTCTAAGTGGGATCTGAGCTCTGGAAAATAAGCTTCTCATTGTGAATCCTCAGCACTTTTGACAATCAGGCTCTGTGTGACTTGCCCAGAGTCATATGGTTAGGTCAATAGAATCCCATTCTAAGCACTAAGGTACACATGTTGGTGGATGACAATGTCCTATCACACAGCACCTGTTATTTCAGATGGGGGTAGGCTGTTATTCCAGGACTCTTGCAGCAAAGCTGTAATGTTTCCCATCAAAGAAATTTATGCTGAATATTCATACAAATATTGCCTTTTTTAACTGTGGAAAAAATACATCACCCTGACTGGGGAGTGATTCCCCCAGACATTCCACGCTAGTGATGCTCATGTAATCACAAGTTTATTTCTTATAATTTAAGGCCCATTAGGAGGCAATATAATGATCCTTTTTATTCATTTGATGTGCCACATAGTGGGTCCCTACAGCTAGAGAGGTAATAAAATTGGAGCCAAGTGTGTTCATGTTAAAAGATTTGCTGCTAAAGAGAGAAGATGGTGTTTACAGGCTTGAGTAGGTGCTCTCGGGGCTGATTTTGCCATGCTGCTCTGTCAGCCAGTGATTTGTCCTGTCTTTTATCATCTTTGTCACTTGGTAGCACGTCATCATAGGTAACATATCACACCCACCCTCTCTCCTTTTCTTTTGTACCCATTTCATGTAGAAAATTTGTATTTACTTTGGGAGCGTAATTTGTTCCTCATGGATAATATGACCCTTAGCGGAGCTGGATCATGGGTTAGTTGAAGTGATATTTTCCGCTAATGGTAGTCGTACATCATTGCTGTCAGCTTGGGTTAGGAGGCAAGCACATTACAGCTCCATTTTACCTCTGCAGGCATCTGGGATTATTTGCCATAACTGAGTATGACATGACCGCACTACAGAGTGCATTAAAATTTTACTAGCTTCTCAGGCAAGTTCCTTGGCTCCAGCCTGTGCTTCAGGCAGGCATAATGATGGATACCTCTAAGGTCTTGACTTCCTGCACCAAGGATACTCAATGTCAGTGGCCCAGACAGGTTTTGCTCTCCCCTGGGCTTGAGACCATTTTCTGTCAGTAGAGTAAACAATCAAGAGCAAAACACAAGGAAGTTGGCCTGGGTGCCACAGAAAACTTATCCTGGAATTGGCTTTACTTGTTCAGAAACATTTAATGTAATATTAAAATATTATAATGATTAATATTTAAGATCTATATGTAGTATATGTTACATGCATCTAGAGATAGATAGGGAAAGAGTAGCTATATGAAAACTCTACAACTTAAAATAAGTGCAACCCAAGAAACATATACATGTATGCACATACTATGTATGTATATATACAGTAAACTCTCTTATATCTGGCAGCCCTGGGACTGGGAGGTTGCCTGATAGTCAAATATTCTGGATAATAGAGAGGTATACCTAGCAATGCGTAACACTAAAGAAAAACAAGATTAGATATTAAGAAACAAACAAAAAATGTATGCACAGTTCTTTATTTACCAACAACAATAGTATTGTACGCTGTAAATTTGTACTATATTTGCTGTATATATTTGTATTTACCTTCACTATACAGTACTTATGGAGAATGTAACTAAAATTTCCTTATGGTTAAATTGCCAGTTATTTGAGAGTTCCGGATGATAGAATGCCTGATATGAAAGAGTTTACTATAATATCTTACACCTATCACATACAATATATAATATACGCAACATATTATAATATGTATGCTGTGTCTACACTAGCCCCCTTCTTTGAAGGGGGCATAGTAATCAGCCCGAGTGGGGAATAATAATGAGGTGCTGTGATGAATTTTCAGCACCTCATTAAGCTAATTCTCACCACAGCAACTTTGAAGCTGCAAATTTCAAAGTGCCAGCATGCCATGTAGCCACGGGTACTTGGAAGTATCCGAGCAACTTCAAAGTGCCCTTACTCCCAAATTGATGTATGTTATACCTGCAACTCAAATGTCAGTACTAGCACATTAATATTAATAGTTATATCAATGAGGACAGAAATTGGGAGTAAGGGCACTTCAAAGTTGTGCGGGTACTTCGAAGTGCCTGCAGCTACACGGCATGTTAGCACTTTGAAGTTTACAACTGGAAAGTTGCTGCAGCGAGAATTAGCCTAATATTCATTGCAGCACCTCATTATTATTCCCTGCTCTGGCTGATTACTATGCTTCTTTGAAGGGGGCTAGTGTAGACACAGCCATAATGTGTATACATATTATATGCTATTTGTGTGTGTAGTACTCATATAACATATGTTCATGTATATTATATGCACCCACCCATATGTGTTTGTATGTGTCTGACTTTATGTAATTTTACAATTTTCAAATAAGTAGTATGTCTATTTTGCCACTGTCCTGGTATGATATCCTAGAATATTTTGTACCTCATATCCCCTGTAATAAATATTAAATGTGCGTATTATCTATGGCATATGCGTCTCTTTCTGTCTTCATTGATATTAATATTAATGTGCTATTATTGATATTCAAGTTACAGGTGTAACAGATATCAGTATGGAGATAGATGTGCATGAAAGACATCCACAAGATGGAGAAAGCTCAACATATTTTAAAAGAAAATCATGTGTCAAATCTCAGGAAACACTGTATGTTTCAGGACACACTTTCTGCAGCCCTATTTCAGCCTCCTTGTTTGTGCTTAGGCAGGTGTATGTGCACATGTGAGATAGAGGGATGCTCTCTCTTCCTTTAAGCCTGTGCTATCCCCAGTATCGCACTATTGGGGGGCTGAAATAGATAAATTTTAAGTTTTACACTTGGTAAATAAGGACTGTATATCTGCATTCCCGGTCACAGTTCTCTTCAATGAACATGCTCATTTCCTGTAAATGTTCACAGAATGGTGAAGGTAAGGGCTTTGAGGCTTTTGTTTTCTTCTATCAAAAAAATTAAAGACCTCTCTGTTAGGATAAAATTGAAAAAGTTATTGCTTATGCTTTGCTCTATAAACTCATCACATCCTGGAGACCAGAAACATCTTCGAATGTCCATTGTTGCATGGTAAAACGTTGCACAGTAGGTCCACAATAAGAGCTTTTGCAGTTTCCTCCAAGGCAACTCTCTGAGACTGGGACTGGTGAACAGAGTATGGCATTTGGTTTAGGTATGCTACGGTCCATGAGCCAAATATTGCATTGTTTACACAGGCAAAATTCCCACTGAGAGAGTTTGGCTTGAGCATGGGTTATCTATTTTTAAAATGTGTGTGTCCTAGTTACTGGTTCAGCATGCTGTATGGATGTGAGACATGGGTTATAATGAAAGATTTGAAGAGCAGGATATTGGCATTCGAGAGGAGTTATTACAGATGGATCCTGAGACTAGGATGGATGCAGAAGATCACCAAAGTGGAATTATATAGGAAGATACAGCCAAAAGAGAACCTGCTGCAGGTGGTCATACAAAGGAGGTTACAGCTATTTGGGCATATCGGAAGAAAGAATGATGAGTGAAAAATCAAGACCCTGGTATCTGGCATAATGGACAGCTTGAAAAGGAGAGGCAGACCCCACAGATGGGATAGATGGTACAGTAGATTGGTGTGGAGATAGCCCACAGAAACTAAGCCACTCCATGTTGGACAGGAAAGGTGGAAGGAATAGTGAGGGAGGCATTAGACACCAATGGGTGCTAAGCCCATGGTTGATGATGATGATGATGATGATGATAGTTACTGGTTAATAGCTGGCATTGTACTCATCACTGTACAAGCAGAAGACATAATCCCAGATCCAGGAATCTGTGGAAATAGAAGATTGTTTCAAAAGAAATATATGTTTGTTGCTTGCATTTTAGTCCTGTTCCTTTCTTTCATAGGTATACCAAAGCCATTTTGGGGCCATGTCAGCTCAGTGAAGTGACAGCCCTGTGAGTTGGGATTCCCCACCTTCTGATGTTTCACTTTTGAGTTGCAAAGGGATATCATAAGTTTTTTAGTTTTGTTTTTTTTTCCTTCTGGCTTCTAAATAATTCAAGGTTGTAAAGAAAAAAAAGTAAATACAGATTTAATATTTGGGAAATAATTATCGCGCAAGGGTTTGATTTTAAAATGAGGTGATAATTCTAAACCACCTGCTGCCAACTCTCCAAGGCCCAGCTACTCAAGAAATGTAGTTATTGTGGAGCTAAGACAATTTATGTTTTATGAATTAAGTTTGATTATGTGTGTTTGTATTTGGAGGTCTATATTTGGGTATATATGTAGGGGGGTGTGTGTACATATGTACGTACACAGAGAGAGAAATGCACCCTCGTATTTTCACACAAATGTTCACCTCTAAGTGCACAAAGGCACCATAGATATGTGCTTAAACATCCATTCCTGAACTGATACATACACACACCAACATCTCCAAACTTGTGCAATTTCAAATCCTTATCCGAAATTTGCAGCTTGGGTTTCTTTCTTTCTGCAAAGAGATAAGCCCAAGATGCAAATTTTAGAGTGTGGACATGTTTGGCTCCATGAAGGTTCTGAAATGCTCATAATTAAAAATCTATATATTATATATTAATCAGCTAATACCTTTATATTGACTACGTGCTATTGTATAACATCTATATTGTATAACAAAATCATATGTTATAAACACGTTCACCATTTGTGAATGTCTGTTTTTATATTTACTTGGAAAGAAAAAGTATTTTGGATTAGAGAACTGAGGTAAGAAATTTCTTAAGGAAGAAAAAAACTCCATCAAACTGATAGTAATATTTTAAGGGTCTTAGAGACCCATAACACATGTAACCCTCTCGGATTTCTCTCAGGCATGTCCGTGGACAGGTTGAAAACAAGGAAAATAAATTCATGCAACAGCAAACTGAGACAGATAGTCCTTCAAGTATTGATTGGTTTTCTGCATATTTCTCTCCATCTGGCTCAGCACAAATAAGGGCATTGCAGACTTGGAAGTAGTAAAATACAGCTACTGTGTATCTCAGATTCCAGAAATTCCCAAAACAGTGCAAAAGTTGAGAGAAGAACATACGGTTTGAATTAACATTGGACCAACAGGTACTAGGAAAATAAGAATGATTCAAAACTTTAAGCAATCTATCAAACCGTAGCAGGTTTGGACAATAGCTTCTAACCCTTATTCAGTGGAATTGACCTTCCTCCCACTCTTTCACTCAGAGTCCCCATAGGCCTATCTCTTTGACTGAATTTCTGGCTCTCTTCCCTCTGACAGCCTCTTTGTCCAGGGTCTGGTAGAGCAATCATTGCTAGTTTTTGAAATTATAGAGTAGGTTAGTGTAGTGGGGTCAACACAGGGCTGTAATCCAGGACCTCTAGTTACGTATCTCAGGCAGAGGTGTATTGGGAGTGAATTAGTTCATGTTCTAAGGAAATTAAACACCCCAGTGATGAGTGTGTTTTAAAAAGTCACTTGTAAGGAAGTAGAGATTCTGAGGCTGAGACTATTCTATCAGAGAAATTTGATTTTGTAATGCTGGGTTTTGTATAAATTTGAATTTGAGTATCCTCACTTCTCCACAAAGTCTCCAAAAACCCAAGTTAGTGCTACCACACTAAATCACCCACTATTGCAGCAGTGCATTGTGGGAACCTGTCTCACAGTTCCCTCAGCCCCATAGCATTCTGGGTTTTTTGCTGGTGCAGTATGGGAAAAAAATGCCCAACAAGTGGTTGTGAGTATGTGATGTCATCTTCCCATCTTGCATAGCCCTCATTCCTCTCCCAAAGGAAAAGTAGGGAATCCCAGGCAAAAGAAAACCAAGTAGGCTGGCTTCAGAAGGTGACTGAAGCAGGTAAACTGGTTGCTCAGCTGTTTTTCCCCACATTGAAAGAACACCTTTGCGTTATTCCCTTTAAGTAAGACTTTTGCCTGACCAGCCAACTACTGCACTAGGCTGGGCACTGTCATACAACCCTGGGATCCCCCAGGTGACTGTGCCTTCTCAGCTGGTCCCTCATGTGCTTCCCCCTGCCCCGAAACCACAGATTGCCAAATTAACTGAAATTTCTTGCTTTTATAACTGAAATATCAAAGATTTTACAAAAAGTAAATGGAACATCTCTGAAAATATTGCAGGAACAGATTACAGCTTGTGATATCCTCTCCCCCACACACATTGAGGGGTGGGGGATGTAGATGAAGGGCCAGTTGAAATAGTCTTTTCAGGGGCTTTCTGCCAGCCCCATGGTGCATGCTGACCCTCTGAAAATATAGCAAAGACCAAGCTCCTTGGCCTCTGTTGCCTATGAGAGGCCATCCAGTCTCCCTGCTTTCCCCCCAGTGACAGCCAGCCCCCAAAAATGAAATCTTTGCCATGTGGGGAGACTTCCCCGGTGACAGCCAACCCCTGAAAATGAAAGCTGTGCTGTGGGGGGAGGGAGGGAGACATCTCCTTAGTGACTGATGGTCCCCAAAAATCCTACCCGCCTTTGGAACCTTCACAACACACAAGCGAGGACATGGTGCTGTCTTGCAGCATGGTCTGCACTGCCCCGTAGGTACGTGCTTTTGTTGGGTTGGGGTTCGCCATGTGATGCGGTTGGGCGGGGGGTAGACCCCCGATTCCATGGTGCCTATGCAGGTGGGGGGGCTGCCTGTGTACGAACATGAACTGCAGAAAAGAAGTTTCTCGGCCTCTCATACCAGCATGTACCCCACAGACTAGCCTCCACGTGCTGCAGTAGGGTGGGGGCTGGTGCCAGCACTGAAAAATAATCTCAGCCTCTCCTGCTATATCCTGTGCAGGGAAGAAGCTGGCGGGATGTGATTGCCACACTAATCATAAAGTAATGAATTTAAAATGGGCCCAGATGCCCCCTTCAATTTCCGAGGCTTCTTGGCACTGAATTGAAGTTCACAAGCTTGCTGTTACCTACTTCCTGCATACCTGGAGAGCAGTGGAGATGGAAATGGCCAGAGCGGACAACCATGGGGTATTGTGGGATACATATGGGACACCTCTGGAGACCAATGAGGTGGATTTCCACACTAGCATTAATTCAACCTTTTAAATTTGAACTTGGCACTACGTCAGCTTGTTTGGTGGGTGTAATAGTATTGACCTTAGTGCTCCCTAAAACTGAACTAATGGCATTCACCATGAAGACAGTGACACTGTAAAATTGAGCTAACTGCCTTAAAATTTACTTTATCATGTAGAGTAGACATAGCAGGAGACAGCTCCACAATTGGAATGAACTCATTGGTTCAGGGGTGGCAAACCATTAAGGGACTTAGAGCCATGTGGCTGGAGTGCAAAAAGCCGTGTATTGTATATTTATTTTTATCTGTCTAGATATCATATATATCTATATAGAGTTAAATATAATAGATATCTATATCAATATGTATTAAAAATATGTGACTCTTTGCACTCTGTCCACATTGTTCTGCATCCCTAACTGGTTGGCTGCCCCTGTCCATATATCTATATGGTCATCTCTAGCTATCTGTCTAACTAGGTAGACAAAAATAAATATATAATACATGGCTCAATGCCCTCCCCCTGCTCCAGAACCAGGCACTCTCCCCACCCCTCCACCCCTGCTCTAACCCAATCCGCCACCTCTCCCCCAGAGTCAGGCACCCCCAGACTGCCAGTCTAACTCAATGCTGGTGAATCACCGGTGCCAACACCATTACTGCTGCCACACGCTGCTCCCACTAAGCACTGGGGTGCGTGTGCAGAGTGGCGGACGGCACTCCTGATGCGTGGCTCCTTGGAGCTGCATGTAGTTGTTCAAAGAACCGCATGTGGCTTGAGAGCTGCAGGTCGGCCACCCCCGCTACAAAGAGCTCAGTTGCTATTACTGGGGCCAGGTTTCCACTGAGACGCCAAAAGAACTGGCCAGATTTTTCAAGAGCTGTGAACATTGGGTGCTATAAATTTGGCATATGTGTCACAAGGGCAGTGGCCAGGTGCTGAACACTTGGCAAAATTGAGCCCTTATTTGATGCCTAATTGAGATGCTGAAATATTTTGAAAATCTGGCCCCAGTTATGAGGTACTGAGCTATTGAAAACTTGACTCTTGTCTCTTTTGAAAATCTGAGTTGATATCCATTTTAAGTATGATGAAGGGATCTTTGCACACTTTACATTGACTTTCAGACCTTTGGGCTTTTGAGATCTCCATATGATCATCCTATTTCTAGTGGGGCCCTCTCTTAAAAGACACCCCTAAATTTCCAGGATTCCCATGTCCTCCCAGGAATATATCTAGATTGATACTGGACATTTAGACTATATTGAGCAAGGTTGTTCATCCATAACAAAAGCGTCCTAATTGGATTACATTATTAAATTAGGTGTAGCAATCAGATTGAACCAAATCATATAGCAATAATATAATTTTCCAGGGTACCATTTGTAGAAACCCGTTGTGCTGAAAGATCCGGTAATTTACTTAATCCTGTAGCATTTATGGTGACTTATGTGAGATGTCAAATTCCTTACATGCCAGAAAGCCATATTACTCAGGAGTTAATGCATGGCTCTGAATGGAGTCTTAATGCTGAATATGTAGAATACTGCAAATACCTAGCAGATTTTATAGAAACCGGATGAAGAAGCTTGAAAGAAGAATGGGTTTGGTCCTGCCTAGGGCAGGGGGCTGGACTTGATGGCTTTTTTAGGTCTCTTCCAGCTCTGTTGTTCTATGATTCTATGATAAGCTGTTTTAAGGACAGATGGGGCATGTAGCATTTTCACAATAGAATGTCCCAACATGTTCACGTTGGCAGTGTTCTGACAGAATTGAGGTTTCCACTAAAAAAACACTGTATGTGTAAGGGGTTTAATACATGGCTGCTACATTCATTTCCTCAGAGCTGTCCTTTGTGTACAATTCCCCAGTCAGAGACTGGAGTGAGAGCAGGGCAGATTTTAAGTGTATTTATAGCTAAACCTAAAATGGCTTTATTTGGGAAGCTTGATGTTGGACTTATTTGGCTTGGACTGAGGCCAGTTTTGTTTTGTTTTGTTTTTAATTAAATCTTGAAAAATAGTAAGGGGATAGAAATGTTTTCTACTGATTAGAACAAATGATAGGTTGTATTCCCATCTCTGTTGTTGATTTGCTAGCTAATCTTCAAAAATCACTTGAACTCTTTCTACCTAAGTTGTCTGTCTTCCTTAGAAACTTATAAGGCCCCATTAAGACAGTATGTAGCAGTTCAAAATATTTTTCTTCACAAATCCCTGTGTGGCAGGGGCATTCTATCACCCTATTTTACAGAGGCACAGAGGAAGTCTCATGGGAAATATGTGGCTAAGCAGGGAATTTAATTCTGTTCTCCAAAATACCTAAAATAGTGCCTGAATCATATGTCCTCTCATATTTATCCTGCTGTAAAGTTGGTGTGTGGTAACTCATGCCTCCTTTACAGTGGGTAAGCTGTTCAGCAATTGTTGATAAAGTATGTTGAGTTCTTCACATAATATTTTGCACTTGAAATCTCCTCTTATCCCCTCGTCACAATGTCATTTGAAGGACAATCCATAATGTCATTTGAATGGTGGTGTAAAGCAGGCAGAGCTCAAGCCCAATCAAATCTGGTGCTTAGGATTCACACAAAGGTTACCAAGCCATGATTGTCATTTTCAATGGGGAAAATCCAGAATACTGTTGCATTTTTCTTAGGCTACGTCTACATGTGCACGCTACATCGAAATAGCTTATTTCGATGTAGCGACACGTCTACACGTCCTCCAGGGCTGGCAACGTCGACGTTCAACTTCGACGTTGGGCAGCACCACATCGAAATAGGCGCTGCGAGGGAACGTCTACACGCCAATGTAGCACACATTGAAATAAGGGTGCCAGGAACAGCTGCAGACAGGGTCACAGGGCAGACTCAACAGCAAGCCGCTCCCTTAAAGGGCCCCTCCCAGACACAGTTGCACTAAACAACACAAGATCCACAGAGCCGACAACTGGTTGCAGACCCTGTGCATACAGCATGGATCCCCAGCTGCCGCAGCAGCAGCAGGAAGCCCTGGGCTAAGGGCTGCTACATACAGTGACCATAGAGCCCCGCAGGGGCTGGAGAGAGAGCGTCTCTCAACCCCTCAGCTGATGGCCGCCATGGCGGACCCCGCTATTTCGATGTTGCAGGACGCAGATCGTCTACACATGCCCTACTTCGACGTTCAACTTCAAAGTAGGGCGCTATTCCCATCCCCTCATGGGGTTAGCGACTTTGACGTCTCACCACCTAACGTCGATTTCAACTTCAAAATAGCGCCCAACACGTGTAGCCGTGGCGGGCGCTATTTTGAAGTTGGTGCCACTACTTCGAAGTAGCATGCACGTGTACACGCAGCCTTAGACCAATATAGTATCAACAAAAGGGCCAGGTGTACTCCTGTACAGCAATGTTGACAGCCATTATTTTGAAATAACTTTGCAAGCATCTACACTACACACACCCTATTTTGAAATAGGTGTGTTATTTCAAATTTCGTAAACCTCATTGCAGGAGGAATAACATTAAGACATGGGCTACTGTAAGGTGGGTGCATAAGTGGCTGGATAACCATTCTGAGAGAGTCGTTATTAATGGTTCGCAGTCATGCTGGAAGGGCATAACAAGTGGGGTTCAGCAGGGGTCTGTTTTGGGACTGGTTCTATGTAATATCTTCACAGATTTTGGCATAGAGAATACGTTTACTAAATTTGCAGATGATCCTCAAGCTGGGAGGGGTTGCAACTGCTTTGGAGGATAGGGTCAGGATTCAAAATGATCAGTACAACCTAGAGAAATGGTCTGAGGTAAACAGGATAAAGTTTAATAATAACAAATGCAAAGTACTCCACTTAGGCAGGAAGAATCAGCTTCATACATACAGAATGGGAAGCAACTGTCTGTGAAGGAGTATTGTGGAAAGGGATTTAGGCATTATAGTGGACCACAAGCTAAATATGAATCAACATGTGATGCTGTTGCAAAAAAAAAAAGCAAACATGATTCTGGGATGCAGTAACAGGAGTGTTGAGAGCACAAAGTCATTCTTCCACTCCACTCATCACTGATTAGGCCTCAATTGGAGTATTGTGTCCAGTTTTGAGCACCACATCTCAAGAAAGATTTGGAGAATGTCCAGAGAAGAGCAACAAGAATGATTAAAGGTCTAGAAAGCATGAGCTATGAGGGAAGACTGAAAGAACTGAGCTTGTTTAGTTTAGAAAAGAGAAGACTTAGAGGGGACATGATAGCAGTTTTCAAGTACCTAATAAAAGAAGGTTACAAGCAGGAGGGAGAAAAATTGTTCTCCTTGGCCTCTGAGGATAGAATAAGGAGCAATGGGTTTAAACTGCGGCAAGAGAGGTTTAGGTTGGACATTAGGGAAAAACTTACTAACTGTCAGAGTGGTTAAACACTGGAATAAACTACCTAGGGAGGTTGTGGAATCTCCATTACTGGAGATATTTAAGAGCAGGTTAGATAGACATTGATCAGGGATGGTCGCGACAGTGCTTGGTCCTGCTGTAAGGGCAGGGAACAGGACTCGATGACCTCTTGAGGTCTCTTCCAATTCTATGAAATAGCGCTATTTCAAAATGAGCCATAATGGCATCTAATGGCACTATTTCAAAATAGACACTGTGTTTCTGTGTGATGGATGCTATTTTGAAATGCATTCTTGTGTGTAGCTGTGTTATTTTGAAATAAGCTATTTCAGAATAGCTATTCCAGAATGGCTTATTTCAAAATAACTCTGACATGTAGACATGACACTAAGATCTGAACAGTCCTGGGCCACATCTACGTTACAGTGCACTTTCGAAAAACAATCTTCTGGAAGGCACCTTTCAAAAGATTGGGTTGCAAAAGAACTCGCATGCACCCAGAAGCAGATCGACCCACTTATCTGTTCTTTCAAAGGGGCAAGGTGCCCTTTCGAAAGGGAGCATCCACACAGCCATGGGAGCCTTTTTGAAAGAAGAATCCAGGAAAAGACGCAGATGGGGTTGCATGGCGGACAAGCCCCTCCGGGCCCTGCAGCCAGCCGCTCCCTTAAAGGGCCCCTCCCAAACACCCCCACTCTGCACACATTGAGGGCTGCTCTGCAAGACACAGCATTGCAGACCCTGTGTCCAGAGCTAAGCCAGGATCCCGCTGACGCCCATGGATCCCATCCAGCTCCACGACAGGGACACCACCAATGACATGGATAGACTGCTGGACACGACTGTCAATGCCATCCTCCACCTCCTCCTGAGGCCAACCCTCCCCCCTCATCCTGGTCCTGCAGGCCTTTGCCGAGGGGCACTGTCCATGCCCCATCACCCATGTCATCTAGTGCTTGTGGCACTACCCCACCAGCACCAAGTGGTGGTACTGGGTGGTGATGCATGAGTGGGACGATGAGTGATGGCTCCAGAACCTCTGGATGAGGAAGAAGACATTCCTAGAGCTATGCCACTGGCTGGCCCCTGCCCTTCAGCAGCAGGACATGTGGATGCAGCCCGTGCTCCCTCTGGGGAAAAGGGTAACGATCGCTGTATGGAAGCTGGCCACCCTGGAAAGCCACCGCTTAGTTGGCCACCAGTTCAGAGTGGTCAAGGCCACTGTTGGGGCCATCCTCCTGGAGGTAGGTGATGCTCGGATCACACACATACCCCTAAGGGGGGCTCCGGGGCATGGGGGACAGTAAGGGATGGGAGGCAGGTGTCCTTGAGGAGACAGAAGAGGGGCCCTGGAGGGAATGGGAGGGGCCATGGGGGGCAGGGGCTGGGGCTAGGGGGCTCCAGGGCACCCCGACACGCACTCACAGTGTGTACACCCTCTATTCCATGCAGGTCATCCGAGAGATCAGTGCCATCCTCCTGAGGTGGGTTGTCCATGCTGGGGACCTCAAAGCCACCATGGAGGTATTTGCTCTCCTGGGTTCCCCAACTGCTTCAGGGCCCTGGATCACAGCACAGGGAAACATACCATTAGAAAGGGGTACCTTTTCGTGGTCCTCCAGCCCTCACCCAGGGAGGCCTCCTGGTTATCTGCGTGGGATGGTCTGGGCAGGCCCACAACCTCCAGATTTTCTGCAAATCCTGGCTGGGCCTCAGATTGCAGGAGGGAACCTATGTCGCCCTGCAGGACCTCCCTGTTGGGGACACCACCCTGCCCTCCTCCATTGTGGCTGATGCCACTTACCCCCTGTACCAGTGGCTAATGCGTCCCTACAGAGGACAGACTGACCCCACCCAGGAGCAGTTCAACAACCTCCTGAACTGGGCCCGGGGCATGGTGGAGCAGGCCTTGAGCCACTTGATGGGGTGCTTTCAGTGCCTCCTCACGTGGCTGGAGTTCAGCCTGTGGAATGTGCCCGCAGCAGTGGGTGCATGCTGCACTCTGCACGATATTGTGGAGAGTAAGTACGAACGATTAATGAAGGGCTGGGCTGCCAAGGTTGTGGCTTCATATTAACAGCCAGCCCATGCCCCATACCATCAGGAGAACTGGGTCAGAGAGGCAGTCAGCGTGACCTTTGCCAAGGTGCTCCAATGACCCTCCCTCAGGCACCTTCCACCACAATCCCCCCACACATGCCCTACCCCTGCCCCCCATATGCTCACTCCTCACCACTGACCCCCGCATGCACCTGTCCCTGCTCCCCCACCTATCACATGGGACATGGGGGTGTTTGTAAATAAACACGTTAATTTTCAAAACAAACTGTCTTTAAACAATAACACAAATGGGGGCTATATACAGGGTAAATGGGGGGAACTATGTACAGTGCAGTGGGAGGGGATGGGGCATCTGAACCTGGAGGTGGGAAGTTGAGGAGGGCCTTAGTCTTCCACAGTTTGCAGGGGCTGTGACCCATGATGGTCATGGGGCTGGGACAGGACTGGAATCATGGGGAGGTAGGGGTGTGGCGGGGGTGCTGTGCCCACAGGCTCAGCGGCAGGGGCCAGAGGGGTGGAGGAGGCAGGTGCGGTGTGGCCTGCCCTGGCCATGAGCAGCTGCACCAGTTCCAGCAGGGCAGCTGGAGGCACATCAGGTGGGGGCAGGGCAGTGAGGTTGGGGGTGGCAAGTGGCAAGGGCAGGTGCTGGATGACAGCCCGTGAGAGGGCCTGTAGGGCCCTGGCAACCTCACCCCAGTCCTCTCACTGCCACTTCATGTCTGCCTCCTTGAGCTCGAGGCATCGCCAGAGTGTGGCGGTCTGCTCCCAGATGGCTGTGGTCTGTGAGGCGGCCTCCTTCTTCTCTTTCTCCTTCTCTCTGTGGCAGCAGCAGTGTAGCCTCCCTGCATGGGTGATGGGTGGTCCGATGGCCTGGCCTCCTTGGCTCTTGGGAGGGGCGGGGTGGGGGAGCTCACCTGGCCCTCATCAGGGCTCACCTGGCCCTCAGACAGCGGCACTCTGGAGCTGTCCATGGGGCTGGTTGGGTGCTTTGCTGCACTCTGGTGTCATTGGGCGGACGTGCTGCTGCAGGCTTATGGGGCTCCTGCAACCAGCACACACACAACTTCCTGCCATGGGGTTTCTCGGTTGCTGCATCTTTAAACGTGGCCAGACACACCTACCATAGCTTGTGCTGGCGGAGGGCCTCTGCACGCCAGCTGTCCTGCACCGTGGAGGACTGCTTTTTCAAAAGAGCAGCCTGTGGAACATCTACACATGTACTCTTTTGAAAGACAATTTCAAAAGCAGGGGCTCTTCCTGCAACGGGTACGGCAATTTCAAAAGGCACACCTCATTCTTTCAAGATTATTTTTAAAGAGTACTTTTGTGTGTGGGCGCTCTGCGGGGCCTTTCGAAAGGGGCCTTTCGAATCTGTATCGAAAGAACTTGCTAGTGTAGATGTGGCCCCGGAGTATTGATCTCCACAGGTGGACTCCACTGCATGCTGTTTAAACTGCACTGACTCATTAGTTGGTTCATTATGACTTCAATATTATCAGTGCAGTATTTTTATCCCTCTTCTGGACTAAGAGTAATAACTAGTCTGATGTCTCTGAATATCACTTCTGTGGTACAGATTCTATTGTTTATAGTGTAAGAAGAAGAAGACAACTCCAGCACAAAGGTTCTCGTTCATCCCAACAAGCTGATGGTATTTGATTATTATTATTTGTTATTGTTTATTATTTTAAAAACATAAAGACAACCTTGCTGTCCATCAAGGCCAGAATCAAGGTCGCTTGGCAGCAGTGTTCCATGTCAGCTGAGCTCATGGACGGTCACCCAAGAGAGAGACGAATTCCATCCAGCTGATGAGCAGAGTGCCCACAACCTCCCAAAGCTGGCAGCATGGGTTTCTACTGGTGGTGCACATCCACATATGCCTCACAGCACGTAACAAAATTTATTCTGCCCATGGGTGGAAAAAATTAGAGGGAACACCACTTAGCAGGTCAGTGAATGATCAGGAGTTGAATCGAGGTGTTCTAAGTCGTGCTTCAATACCTTATTCACAGTTTTCCTTTCAACTAATTCATGTTCCCTACCTCTATCCCCAATAAAAAAAATAAGTTAAAATAATGAGTTGTTACAAAACTCAGGAAGTTCAGAGTTCTCACTAGTCAGTATCACTAATTCAGGAGTGCCCCAACAGTGCAAGTACAGCTACTCCATGTCGAGGGCCTGAACCTCCCTGATTTCAGTGGGGTTAATCAGTAGGAACTCCTGATTGTGTCAGTGCACTTTGACACACTTTTGTATGTGATCTGTTGTACCAGATTCCAGCCCAGTATCTGATACAATACACTGGCAGAATGAGAAAAATCTAAGAATGTTTTAACTCTGAATGCTTTTTTTCAGATGGTGTGTTAAACATAGCTCACCATTTTAGTGCCCTTTTCTACGTGTGATTTATGTGGAGGGTAAGAAAATACTTATTTAAATTAACATGTGTTACAGTACATTTTATGCTTGGTTTTGTTAAAGGGTAATCTTACAGAGAGCTTTCAGTTAGCAGCTTTGGCAAATGATTATAGATTCCTGTGCCACTTGCTGTGATAACATTAATCAGCATGAATTTGCTGGCTCTTAATGCAGATGTCATATATAATTCAGTGGAAATTCTATTGTGTCTTAACATTAATTAATGTCCACTTCTTGTTAAGTGTTAAATGATACCCAAGCAGCCAGATTCCTTAAACTGAATGGAAATCAGAGTGACTCTAAGTACAGGCATTGGGAAGAATATTTAAGGCAAGTAAAAAGCTATCAAAAGCACCTTTTGAAGAAGGCAGGATAAGCTCATTGAATTTGAATGCAGGGCTGGGTCCTCAGCTGATATAATTTGGCATAGCTCTGTTGACTTTAGTGGATCTACAATTTATATTATCTGTGAATGGACCTTGGTGTTGCATCTGAGAGGAAGTGCTCTTATCTATATACTTGTATGCCCATGTCAACAGTCTTTCACACTCTTACTGCTGCTCACCATTCAGTCCCACATATATTCCGGTTTCCTTTCCAAGACCACAAATCCTTTTTCTTCAGTGGCTCTGATTTTCACTCAGTTCTGATACATCTTTTCTTCTCCTTTTCACTGCCCATCTTTCCCTTTCAGACAATAAACAGGCCAGTTTAGGAGCTGGTAGAACTCCAGTCTCTCTACTGGTCCTGAGTTTCTGAATTCACGTTTTCCATCATCCCTTCTAGTCCTGGTGTTCTGAGTTCAGATTGCATGCCTTTTCACGTGATTACTGTGCCATAGGTTGGACTGCATAATTCTAGGACTGTGGTGTCCAACACGGTAGGCACGAGCTGCCTGTGGCTATTTGGCTGATTGAGTGTGGCTAGCTGGCTTGAACAATAAAAACAGAAAAATTGTTGCATTCAAATTTTTTTAAATCAAAAACCAAAAATTTTAGAGAACAAAAAAGAAATTCAGAAGATCTTCCTGAGTTCTAAACTACTTTATGTTAATGTGATCCTTCTGCTGGATGAAGACTTCTTCCAGTTCACAAAATAGCTTAAATATGTTGGTTGAGCTGGAAAAGTTTTTGCCTGTTATCAGAGGTTTAGCAGTGAGAAAAATAAAAAAAAAAAAAAGAGTCGTGTGCCACTGACAGAATTTCTGCAAAATGTGATGATTTCTGTTGAGTAAAACTGATGTTGAAATGTCTGTTGGCATTAAAAGACAAGAATTGGTATATTCAGAGTCTCACAATATTATTGCTACTGCTTCAGAACTGTTGGACAATGGACTGGTTAGGAGAAAGGGAAACCACAGTGGTGTAGCCTATGAAAGAGGAAAGCAACTTGGGACAGGCCACCCATTAGTTCTGGGCTCAGAGGTGAAAGTTAGCAGATGCGCCCTGGTGCACAGCTCTGGCAAGAGCTGGCTGAGCTGCGGCAAAAACCAGGAGAAAGCTATTTGAAGAGTTGGCAGGGACCCAGCATGTAACAGGGCAGTACCTGGAAGAACTTAAGTTTCTTTCACCCCTGGCTGGGCAGCATGATATTTTCCTGAAAAGCACTTTGAGAGGGCTTCATTGAGTTAATCTGAGTTTCGCAAATGGATAAAAGAGATCTGAGATTCCTTAACTCAGTAGCACATCTTCTCAAACAGGAAAGACAGAAAAAAATAAATGGAAAAAAATAAGGCAAGTCCACTTCTATTTGTAAGGGTATTTCCAGCTTTACTCTGGTATATACAGACACTTTGCTTAGGTGGAATTCTTCCCTATCTTAGCTTCCCAGACCATACTCAAAATAATATAAAATGTGCCATACAAGTAAGGCCATTAAAGGAGGAAAATATTGTGACCACAAGATTCAGTAATGAAGCAGAACTGACATGCATGCAAGTGGCATATTCAGGAGCTTTCCTTGGTAAATACCAAACTGTGGAATCCAAGGTAGTTTTTCTGCTAGATGCTTTGAGGCTAGGGGAAACAGGGGGAGTGACAAGCCAGAGTTAGAAGCGGCCAAGAGTAACGCTTCAATTCACATTGAAATGATTTCTCCTGCCTAGTATAATTTAACCTGCCCACACTGGTAAACTTCTATATTACACATTTCTGTCAGAATGTCAGAAAAAATGATAAGCTCCCTTGAAGCCGCAACCTCTATTACCTGCTAGGAACATTCTAGCCAAGGTTTCCTTGCACATTTTTAAGACTTTAGCATAGTCTCTCAAGTATAAAGAATACCTTAGTTCATGACCCCAGCCTCTTGTTAGTTGATAGATGAAATCTTTTCTTTAAGCTGAGTCCCTTGACTATTGTATTTTCAGAATTCAAGATTTTTAGTTAAGCTTTCTGCTTCACACACATGCACGCACGCACACATGCCTGTTTTTGTTACTAGGAAACAACTTTTTTTGTAACAGGAAATGGCCAATTAAAAATGGCATGGCTGCTGATCTGCTTTCTGAGAGAAGTGACTTTGTAGACTTGATCTTAGTTTTTTGTGTTGGCCAAGAATCCCCACAATGGCAGGACCATTTGTTGCTGACTTATTATTATTATTATTATTATTAAATATAAAGCAGTTGACATGTACAAGGCAACCAAAGCAAAATATAATCTAGAGGCATGAAATGTGCAGTTTACTTATTAGTATTTTATGTTTCAAAATTGCCATCCAGAAAGCCCTTAATTAATGGCAAACCTTAGTGTGCATTTTCAAGCAAACTCTCACTGCAGTTCTGCCTCAGTAAGGACTGCAAGATTAAGAGAGAGAAAAAGAGGGGAATCACTTCATCCAGTATTGAATGATGTGTCACTATTGTTGTGCACCATAACATTACACTACATTTTGAGAGAGTCTGTTGTATCCAACTGAAACTGTGCAGTGAATTTAGTTAGTATAATTATCCACACTGGAATTTGGCCACCATAATAGCTCACTTGGTCAGATAAATATGCTAATTAGTTTTGACTTCTACTTGACCTTCTATGAAGTTCAGGATCATTATCAACTTCTCTGTGTCACAGCAGTTAGTTTTACCTCCACCTAGCTGCAGTAACTCAACACAGTGATGCTTGAGAGGTTGCGTTCAGAGTTTTAATGTAAAATTTTTCAGTGAGCTTTTTATGTGATTCTTACTCAGGAGATACTGACACAAAGGGATTTCAGGCAATGATTAATCAGAAAAAGTATTTCATTTAATTGGAAAGCAGACAATAGATTCTTGAGACACAGGCTTTCATATTTAACTAAAGGGTTTTCTTTTACTTTTTTTTATTAAGACACCTTGATGGGCTTTTGAAAAGATAACTACAGTGTGCTGACATTTTCTGGGTTTCATTAAGAGTATGCTGAGTAATTTAAAATTAAATTTATGCTCTAAGCAAGATATGGCCGAAGTAGCCTATTTTGTTTCACCTCCTGGTCCAGATTTCTCATCGTGCATCTCTCCTTGCTGCTTGCAGTGACTCCACAAACACAAATACATCCACCTGCTATCACAACAAGACTCAAAGAAACAAACACATTGTTAGCACGCAAGAGCAATGTAAGTTAATTTCACTGCAGCTTTTAGGATTGTAAGATAAATTTCTAAAAAAGTGAAGTAGGAAATAGAAAAGTAGGAAAGATTATATTCAACTGAAGGCACAACATACTTACCAGCTGTTCATTAACTGTAAAGACTTGGATCCAACATGTTATTTTTTTCACTCAAACCACAATCATATTCACAAAGACCCAGTGAAATACTGAGATGTAAGAATTCTCCACCTAGAGAGCACTTCTAATCCTTATAAAACCTATAATAGGCACCATCTCATCTTCTTTCTTTTGTGTAATGTGTATTCGGTGAATTTTTCCTGTGGAAAAAGTTGTATATAAAAATGTGGTTGATTTTCTTAAACTAAGAATGTAAAGTCTCACTCAGATATATCAGTGTAATGAATATGATATTTTCAGATGTGCTTAGTACTGACCTAACTTTGCACCCACTGAAATTAATTAGAGTTTTTTAGACTGGATTAATTGGGAATGGAGTGAAGCCAGTGAAAAATCCTTGTGCCAAGCACTTCTACCCAATCCAGAAGAGGGGTTTCCTCATCCTCTTTTGGCTATATATTCCCTGCAAACCTGAAGCTGAAAAAAAAAAAGAGTTTTCAATGCTGCATTTGTATCTCTTAGGGCAGTTTCTGTTACTAGATACCATGATGCTAAACCATCTCCATGGAGCTGGGCCTTGAGTATATTTCTAGGTCCTCACGATCATCTCTGGACATGTCTACTACACTTGAGCTGGGAGTATGATTCACAGCTTGAGGAGATACATTTGTGCTGGGTCTAAACACACTGGCATGCTTATAAATACAGTATAGCTACAGTGGCAGGATGCACTAGCTGCCCCAAGACATGCCTGTGGTCTTGGGCAGGTAAGTCTACGGGGTGGCTATTCCACCCTGCCATCCATCTTGCTGCTACTCACTATTATTAACCTGCAAGCTCGATCAAAGGTAGTGCGAGTCTGTTCTCTAGACATACACCCTGGTCCATTCCTGTGGCTTCTGCCAATGCAGTCTTTCTCTGACAGACTTTTCCTTTCCGCTGGCTCTTACTCCACGTCTGGCTAGGCCACGGTCTTATGAGGAACTGATAGATCAGCACTCAAGGTGCTGGATATGACCTCACTGTTGCTTGTTCAGATTGAGATTCCTTGCCCCAAAAGAGACTGCATCAGCATAGTATCTGTCGTTGTTTTGTCTTTCTATCTGGTCACTTTTGCTTTCTCCTGCTGAAGTCACTTCCTTTCTAGATACCACCAGGCAGGCATAGTGGTTACGAAAAAGTGATTGTTTACCGAGTTATATCACAGTCACCTCTGAAACTATAATTCATTTCCTTTTCGAAGTATGAACAAATCATTGTGGAGTTGACTGTTAGTAATTGTAGCCACTATATAAATTGCATAAGAGTTACCCTTGATTTTTTTCTTTAATTCAGTGTAATTTTCTTGGCAAGCTAGGAAAGCCATCCTTTGAGTAGTTGTTGATTTTTTAAACCATAATCTCTAATCTGTCTAGTGGATTTTATTTATCAATGTTTTCTGCCACGCTTATCACTGTGGTGTCTGAGTGCTGGCATTTCTCAGGTGAGGTACTGGAATAAATTCATGGGCACTATAGTATTTTTGCAGTTATGAAGTACAAGTTGCATCTCTATAAACCAGCATTCTCTGGTCCGGTGATGGACCACGGATGCTCCCTGGGCCAGAGAGTATGGGGCCTTAGGGCAGGCTAGCCAGGTCTAGGGCAATAGATGGGCAGCCTGGCTAGGGGCAGCACAGGACCAGGGCCGGAGCCCTGTGTGGTGAAGTGGGGTTTGTGAGGATTTTATTCACCTATTAGGTTGTGTGTGTTTCCTACTGTCCTGTAGTAACACCAGGTGGGTGTCTCAGTTTCCCTAGGCACATCATCAGTGTGAGAGGAGTTTTGGTGTGTTGACTTCTTGCACATACACAATGTAACCTAGGCAACCAGGTGACAACTTTCTTCCCGGGGAAACAGGACAAAGGAGGGAGGAAGGGGGCTGGCTGGTTTGAATTGGAACTGGGCAGCTGAATGGGGCAGTCTCATCTTGCTGGAGAGAAAGGAGGGCCAGGACCCCCTCTGGACTCCCTCTACCCTAGATGGATTGTACTGACTGTTGGGTTCTGTGCTGACAAGTCTGTTTGATGCTGTGTCCCATTCTCTTCGTAAACCTTCTGTTTTACCTGCTGAATGAGGGTTACATCTGACTGTGGCTGGGGGCGCAAGGCGTGGTGATCCCCGCACTCCGTGACACCCTGAAGCAGCCTGCAGCAAACAGGGCTGTGGCTAGAGACCCACCGCAGGACCCAGAACCTGGGCTTAGGAAACCAGCAACAGCCAGGCTGGGAGAACTGAGGCAGGGTTCCTGCTAGTGTGAGCCTGGTAGCAGCAGGTGGAAGGATTTGGGGGCCAGTAGCAAGGTCCCAACAGTGCTGAACCAGAGAGGTCCAACCTGTATTATTCTTTCTCCTGTTCCAGAAGAGGTTTCCCAGACTTGAGAGGGGGTGGAACATTCACAATAGCTATCAGTACTGCATCCTAGTGTGGTTTGATAGCTATTTCAGTAATAATATTGGCCAAATCTTTATGCATCATTATTGCCTACTTGTATAGCCATTTTTTGGTTTGCCCACTGCGATACAGAATTAACTCTGTTCACATAGGCTACATCTAACAACAGCCCTATTTCACATTAAGATATCTTGAAATAACAAAACCACGCACATACTGCTTTTCAAAATGGCAGCCAGCTATTTCAAAATAGCATTTCCAGTTCCATAGCGCTATTTCAAAATCGACCTATTGGAGCCCATTATGGACCATTTCAAAATAAGCCTTATTCCTCAGGAAATTAGGTTAATCAGAATCGAAATAGTGCACCTGCCATTTCAAATTAATTTCAAAATAGAGTGTGCGTCATTTAGCCACTGCCAAAGTTACTTCAAAATAACAGCTGTTATATCAAGATAACTTGGTCATGTAGCTATAGCCATGAGGGCCTACCTTTTCAGCTGATGTACGTTTTGAGACTGAAAAGGAGGGAACAAATTGGTAACGGGGGGCAGGCCCCCTCCTCTGAGTTGCACTCCAGGGAGGGACTCCTCTAACATGGGTTAGTGCTACTGTGTCCTTTCTTTCGTTAGATCATGGCGCATTCATAGTCAAGCTCAGATTGCCAGCCTTTGTGGCAGTATTCCAGATCAGAACCCAGGTTAATTTGATTTGGGCCTGACCAGCCTTTATTCCCACAGTTTGAATATGGGCATTAGGAATTATATCTGTATCCTTGGTCATAAATTACTTCTGTCAAGCAGAGAGAATCCGAGCTGGACTGCAGATTTGTCCCCTGTTTACAGGAGAAGATACATGTCTATGCAAAAAAGGCATCACAAATATGGCCTGAACCCCTGTTCCTAAATGTCTTTTATTCTGCTTCTCGTGGCAGTGGATGACACAAAATATAGGGGCATTTTAATCTGTTGCTTTAGATTAAAGCATTAAAGTTTAAAAGGAATCAAGCTAAGGCATCTATGTGGCTTTCCATATGGGTGCCCTGATTGTGAAGACATGAATGGAAGAAATAAGTGTCGGGGGCTGGGGGCGGGAACGGGAATCTGTCACCTGGTTTCATCTGAACAATTACTTTTCCCCCTTGATCAAATGTAGGATATAATAGGAATTGCCTAAATGTAGACAGATTGCAGTAACACACATGACAGTCCTTTATTGGTTTCCATTACCTACGCTGCTTGTTTCCCAAGAGAAAAGTGCAGCTAGTAGTGTATATTTTTAACATAAACCCAAGGGGAAGAAGAAGCCAGATGAATATGAAAAAGATGTCTTTTTATTCTGCATAGGCACTGAGCTGAATTGCTGGTTTCTCTTTTCATTTTCATTGGCTTTCTGGATATGAGATACAATGAGGTATGTTTGTAATCCTTCACTGGCATACAGCTACTGGGAATATACTGTTAGTGCACGGACAGACAGACATTGTGCAATGACAGAATTTTCCATCAGAGAGTTAAAAGAGCTGTGTAAGGATGCAGCCAATCCACCTTTCATTGCCTGGACTGGGCAAGGTGGTGTGCTTTGCACACACCTAATTTAGCCAGGTGAGGTGTAAGCGCCTCTCTGTGTACTTCTCTATCCCTCATTCTTTTAGTATCTTCGCAACTCGCAATTACTAATGGATTTTATCCTCACTTAATGGAGCCCTCCACCCTTAACCCTGCAGAGATGGAAAACGCTTTTCCCTTTGCCCAGCAGCGCACGCATCTTCCAATAGACTATCAAGTTTGACTGACCATTTATTTTAATTGACAGTTTCAAAGGCACCTGCCTGCTATTGGAAAACAATGGATGCTGGTCACCTGGGTCCATTTTCATGTCTCGGGAAGCTTTCCCTTTGTTATATTGTTGGTTCTCTATTTAGCCCTTTAAAAATAAATGCCAGAAAGTGTCTAGCCTGCTCCTAGGTTGAGATGAAGACCAAGAGACTCAAAATCATAATCTGAAAGGCTAGACTACAAAGAGCATGAAAAGTGCCATAACTTTGACCCTCCTAATTAAAAAACAGGCACATAGACCATGCAAATTATGTGCTTGGCTAAGAAACTGCACACTCAGTCTGAGTCCAAAGAGTCTTTTTTTAAAGACTTAGGGCACAATTTTCTTATGTACCTGTAGCAGTCGGTGCTGTGGGGCCCACCTGGCTGGGGACAAGAATGGTCGTGGCACTCCACTAAAAGTCCACAGGCTGGCAAACTGAGCACCTTTCTGCAGGGCTCAGCTGCACAGTTTATAAGCCCTGGCACTGGAGCAGAACAGGGCAACAGTTAAAGAGCTCAGTGCCTTGTAGCAGGGTTGAGCAAAGCAGTTTATAAGCCCTGACACTGGAGCAGGACAGGGCAGCAGTCAGCTAGGCCCGGATGCCTGCAACTGGGCTGAGCAGCAGGATAGAGTGGTAAGCGCACCAGCAAGGCAGTGTGTGTTGGGAGAGGCAAGGGATTACCTCTGCAGGGGTAGAAGTAGGGGGAGCGCAGGTCCACTCATTCCACTGTGTGCTGCCCCAGGGCCCAAACAACCACTGCCATCTGGAACTAGTCAGAGGGGATCCAGACCTCAACACGCTACATGGTTCTGGCAGAGTATCTCCTGGGCTGCTTCCTACTTCTACCTCCATCAGTGTCTGTTCCCATTTGGGGTCCTCTGGGAGGTCCAGAAGGCAGACATTCTCAGGGTATGTGGCTGCAGGCAGGCCCAGCCAGTTGGTCATCTCCATGCCGTGCAGGTAGTGGACAGGAGACAGGACTGTAGTTTCAGGCAGGTCAGAGGCCTCTGGGTAGCTGGCTGAAGGTAGGCCTGCAGGCTTGGGCTCATCTTGGTCCTCGGGGTAGCTGGAAGCAGAGTGGCTCCCAGGCTCGGACTAGTCCCAGTACCTGGAGTACTGGGCTTGCCACAAGCTTGAGGGCCCAGGTAGGTCCAGGAACTCCAGGTAGGGAGCTAAAGACAGGCTCGGTTATGGCACTGGGATTTGTTCAGGGTGGCTGGCTGGTTGGTCTGACCAGTCTGGTAGTCTGACTTGGGCCTTTTGGTTCCTGCTTCCAGAAACCCAGTCAGAAGCCTCTGTTCGGCTCACAGGCTGGCCTTTTAATGAGTCCCAGGCCTCACCTCTGGCACTTCCAGCCCCAGGTGTGGCTCACTGCGGGGCAGGCACAGAAGTTCTGGGCCCACCCACCAGGGTTTCAGTGAGGCTTCCTCTGCCTCAGAGTCTTTGGAAGGCCACTGCACCTCACTACAGTACCCAAGAGAATGGCCCAGATCCTCAAAGATATTTGAGTGCCTAATGTCCTGAATTCAGGCTGTGAAGATCCAAGCTTTACCAACTAAGTTATATTGACTTTTATGCTTATGAGGGCAAGATTTTTAAAAGCACTTAGTTGCTTAAAGATGGAACCTAGTGGAATTTTCAAAAGTGCTAATGCAGGTTTGGCACTTAACACCTGTTGATTTTAATGGCTAATTAAGTGCTGAATATGCTCAGACCATTCTAGAAATACCACTGTTGGCATATCTACCTCTCTCTGTCTGCTTAAACTCCTTTGAAAATCTGGCCTTACCTCACCTTTGAAAATGACACTTGAAGGTATAAGTGACTTGAGAGCTTTTGAAATTTTATCTCAAGTCCCTTCCAGGCAGTGAAGATGCATTCGCTTCACCAACACAGATCATTCATAGCTGTTGAAATCTTGGGCAAACAGCCCTTTTTGTCAGCCTGAGATTCAGGAATTTGCAAGAAAATGAACAGCAGTGTATAAACTTAGCCAGCTACAACCTTGCTAGCTTAAGAATTAAATAACGGACTTCTGTAATCTTTCCAAAGGAATTCGCTGTCCTATTCTTAATGCCTGGCTATAGAAAATTCTCTTTCCAATTTAAACATAAAAATTAGGTTGGGAGATAGTTTTATGCTTCTTGCTGCTTGTATTGTGTAGTGCATTATTATGCACTATGAATGGATTCTGTCTAGATCCTTATTAGAATGACCTTGCTGTCATGTTCCAAGGACCTTATCAAAGACCTTTGCCAAACTGCAATAAACCAGAACAACTCTATGAACTCTGATGACTGATAAGCTTGGAAATGGCAGTTAATTGGTGAGAACAAGAAGCCCTTGTCAATCTTTCTCAACAGCTTGGAGTAGAACTCTTTCCAAAACCTTCCTGCGCTCCATTGATGCAGCTTTTGAACAAATCACAGGCACACAAGAAACAAGATAGTCTTCCCTTTTCTCTCCCTTCCTCCTCCCCCAACCTTTTGTTCCTCTACTTGCTTGGAAAGTAATTAATCTCATTGTACTGATATGAAAATTGTCTATTAAAAATCTCCAGTCAAAAAAACATTTGTATAGGGAAGGGGCGGAGGGGGGAGAAGAATAGAGAGGGGAGTCCTCTTTTCTGTTTGTTAATTGGTTCTTTCACCTGACAGTAGTTTGTGTCAATTAACTTGAAGCTCAGTGAAAGGGAAATTAATCCACCTGGGTCAAAAGCAGCTATTAATTTTTAATCAAAACAAAATGCTCACTCACCAGATCTGTAGCTCTGCTTAGAATAAACAAGATACATGGGAGGTGGAGTTTGCCATTGGGCTTTGCCCCAGAGGAGAATACAGGTGAAGGTTCCTGTCACAGAATCATGTCTCCCCATGAGGACAGTGGAATTGTTCCAGGTCAGCTGCTACTGGCACATTTCTCCCCCAGTTCCGTCTGCCCCTTTCTTTCCTTCTTTCCTTCCTTCCTCCCCATTGAAGAATCACCTGCTCTTTCCCCTGAGACACTTAGGCTACGTCTACATGTGAAGCCTACATCGAAATAGCTTATTTCGATGTAGCAACATCGAAATAGTCTATTTCGATGAATAACGTCTACACGTCCTCCAGGGCTGGCAATGTTGATGTTCAACTTCGACGTTGCGCAGCACAACATCGAAATAGGCCCTGCGAGGGAACATCTACACGCCAAAGTAGCACACATCGAAATAGGGATGCCAGGCACAGCTGCAGACAGGGTCGCAGGGCGGACTAGCGCTTCCGGGGCAACAGCTAGCCGCTCCCTTAAAGGGCCCCTCCCAGACACACACAGCCTGCACAGCACGCGGTCTGAGGAGCCATAGGCACACAGACCCCGGGCGACGCAGGCATGGACCCCCAGCAGCAGCAGCAGCAGCAGCAGCCAGAGGTCCACCCAGCCCTCCCAGCAGGAGCAGGGCTTGCCCTGATCCATGCCATGCAGGAGGCAGCTGAGCACCTCCTTGCTACACCAGAGGAGGAGCTGCCCCCAGGGCAGCAGGGCTCAACCCCCAACCCTGCAGCACCCCGCACCCCCCCCGCCTCACACGCCGGCGGCTGTGGAGCTACCCCACCAGCACCGACTGGTGGGAGCGGCTGGTGCTTGAGGAGTGGGACAACTACCGCTGGCTCAGGAACTTCAGGATGAGCCGGCAGACATTTATGGAGCTGTGCCAGTGGCTCACCCCCGCAGTCAGGCACCAGGACACTGCCATGCGGCGTGCCCTCACAGTGCAGAAACGGGTCGGCATCGCTGTCTGGAAGCTGGCCACTCCAGACAGCTACCGATCCGTGGGACAGCAGTTTGGTGTCGGCAAGGCCACCATCGGGGCTGTCCTCATGGAGGTAAGAGAACCCACAGGGGGAGGGCAGGGCAGGGCAGGGGAGGGGAGGGCAGGGCAGAGGAGGGGAGGGGAGGGGGGGAGGGCAGGGCAGGGCAGAGGAGGGCAGGGGAGGGGAGGGCAGGGCAGGGCAGGGCAGGGCCAGGCCACGCACACCCTGCTCACCCCTCATTGGTGCTCTCCCATGTGCTTTCCCTGCAGGTTGTGCGTGCCATCAATGCCATGCTCCTGCACAGGCTCGTGAGGCTGGGGGACCCAGATGCCACCATCGCGGCCTTTGCCACCCTGGGCTTCCCCAGTTGCTTCGGGGCTCTGGATGGGACTCACATCCCCATCTGCGCCCCGCATCACAGTGGAGGACGCTACATCAATCGCAAGGACTACCATTCTGTTGTCCTCCAGGCCTTGTTGGACAGCCGGGGCCGTTTCCAGGACATTTATGTGGGCTGGCCTGGCAGCACCCACTACGCCCGGGTTTTCTGGAACTCGGGCCTGTGCCGCCGGCTGGAGGCGGGGATCTACATCCCCCAGCGGGAGATCCCTGTGGGGGACACCACCATGCCCCTCTGCGTCATCGCAGATGCGGCATACCCCCTCCGGCCCTGGCTCATGCACCCGTACACGGGCCATCTCTCCGCTAGCCAGGAGCGCTTCAACCAGCGCCTGAACCACGTGCGCCAGGTGGTGGAGCGCTCATTTGGCCGCCTGAAAGGACGCTGGAGATGTCTCCTGACCCGCCTGGATGCGGGCCCCAACAACATCCCCCAGATTGTGGGTGCCTGCTGCGCCCTGCACAATTTGGTGGAGAGCAAGGGGGAGGCCTTTTTCTAGGGCTGGGCTGTGGAGGCCGGCAGGGCCGACGTGCAGCCACCCGCTGCCCCCAGTCGGCAGGTGGACCCCGAAGGGACCCGGGTCCGGGAGGCCCTGCGGGCCCACTTCGATGATGAGGCCGTGGGGTGAACGCTGCCAGGCCCCCCACTGCCCACCCCTTCCTCCACAACACTCCCTGCCCCAACGCCCACACCATGGAGCACCCAACCGCACCCCCCCCACACACTTTTCCTGGACAAATGACAGCACCCACTTGTGGCTGAACTTAAACTGCTTTTTCTTTTAGAACTTTTTTTTTTTTTAACTATAAATAAAACAAGAACAAACTATATACAACATGTGTGGAACAAAAGTGATGTGTACAACTAAAACAATAGTAATAAAAAAGTTTGTTCAGTAATAAAAAGAAAACCAGGGATGATAAAGGGGAGAACTATTTACATGGGGGGACGGGGCAAACGGGGGGCACAAATTAATGTCACAACTATATACAAGGGGGGGGGCACGTCCCGGGCCCCTCGCCCCTAAAGTCCGGCACTGGGTGTGGGCGGCCGGGAGCCCCGCCGCAGCTGCAGCCCTGTCCGGGGCTGGCTGGGGGCTGGGCGGACCGGAAGATATGCCCGGCGAGTCTCAGCTGGCTCCAGGGGTCCCTCAGCGCTCCGGCCCTCGGTGGTGGGTGGCGGGGCGACAGCGGACGGGATGGCGACGTGTGGAGCAGCTGGTGGTGCGGCGGGTGGAGCAGGTAGGGCGGGCGCTGTGGCGGCCGGCGCGGCATGGGGGGCCAGGTAGTCCACCAGGCGGTTGAAAGTCTCCATGTAGGCCCCCCATGCCTCTTGGCGCCAGGCCAGCGCCTGCTCCTGCAGGTGCAGGTGGCATTGCTCCACCCGCAGGTGCTGCTCCGCGACCTCCAGCTGCCGACGGTGGATGGCCAGCAGCTGGGGGTCCATCGCCGTCAGCTGGTGGTGGCGGGGGGTCCGCCGTCTAGCCCACCGTGGGGCCGGTTGGTCCTCGGCCGAGGGGCTTGCCTGGAGCGATGGCCCCGGAGGGGTCTCCAGGACCACTGATGCCTCGCCGGCGCTCTCTTCCGGTCCTTCCGTTGGTGCAGCTGCAGGACACAGGAGAGGAAGGGGGGAAGAAGAATGGAGACAGGCATTAGTGTGGGCCCTGAGCCGTGGCCTTTGTCCCCCCAGCCCTGTGCTGCAGGTACCCCATCCCCATCCCCGGGACATGCTGCTGTGATGGATGGGGTTCAAGGGTCCCCCTGCACTGCACCCTGTCCCCTGGTGGGAGCGACTCTCACTTCACTCCGCAGGGTCTGACAGGAGAGGTTTCTTAGGCCACAGATGCCCAGTTTCTCCCAGGAGTGACAGCACCAGCTGTCAGAAGAGACAGTCCTTCCAACCCGTCCTGGGGAGAAGACCCCAAGGGGTGCCCCTCTGGGATGCAGCTTTCCCCCTCCTCAGGCTGGCTGCCTACCAGCTCTCCCTTCCCCTAGCCTCTACCTGCGGCCCCCGCCCCCCCCCCCATTCAAAGCCAGCTCGGCTCCTCCCTCCTCTTTGTTCAGGGCAGAGGTGTCACCTGCCAGCTGTAGCCCCAGGATCATCCTTTGCCCCTGGGAGCTATTCGGCTCTTGTTGCTCATATCTAGCCTGAGTCTCCCTTTTGCACTCCCCCCACTCCATCACATGCTGCTGCTGCTGCTGCTGCTGCTGCTGCGGGGTGTCCCACCCCCTCCTCCCGGGGGCCCCTCGAGGTTCCGCTCCCCCCTGCCCCGGCGATGGGGCATGGCACTGTCGTACGGGGTGCGGGGGGCAGGGGCTGATGCTGCTGTGGGGGACATGGCCCTGCTGTCTTTGGGGCCATGGCCATGTGAGCATGTGGGGAGCCCTGGACACATATCTATTACCCCCGCCCCTCAAGCCCAGGGGTGTACACCAGAGGGGGGTACATACCTGTCGGTCCACTCCCACGGTCCGGAGATCCCCGGGGGGGTGGAGGCCCGGCTGCTGCTCCGGGATGGCAGGAGGAGGATCTGCATCCCGGATTCTGCGGAGGAGGAGCCCCCCTCCTCCTCCTCCTCCTCCTCCTGCCGCAATGGCCCGGGGGTGGGCTCCGGGGGGTGGTCCCCGGGGTGCGGGGGTTACCTCCGGGGCGGACTCTGGCTGCAGGGCCTGCTGGGGCTCGTCGGCTGAAGTATCAAGGGTGGCCGGAGGGGAGGAGGTGTGCTGGGGGCCCAGGATGTCCCTGAGCTCCCTGTAAAAGGGGCAAATGACGGGGGCGGCCCCAGATCGGCTGGCCACATCCCGGGCCCGGGCGTAACCCTGCCGCAGCTCCTTCACCTTACTCCTGACGTGATCAGGAGTGCGGGCAGGGTGACCCTGGGCGGCCAGGCCCTCGGCCAGCTGAGCGAACGCATCCACGCTCCGCCTCTTGCTCCCCATTACCTGGAGCACCTCCTCCTTGCTCCAGAGCCCCAGCAGGTCCCGCAACTCGGCCTCTGTCCAGGAGGGGCCCTGCTGCCGCTTGCCGGCCTGGCTGGGCTGGCTGCCCTGGCTCCCCTTGGGGGGGGTCCCCTGGGGGCGCTGGGGGGGCTGCCGGGCGGCCGTTAAAGGTCCTGTGCCTCCTGTGGCTGCTGAGGGACGTGCAGGCTGGCCGCTTGTCTGAGCTGCTGCCTGCACGTTCCCTCAGCTTCCTGCACAGGAAAGGAGGGGGAGGGGACCTTTATGGGGCCGGTCCACACGGCCACCATTGAGCTGAGGGGCTAGAGAGAGCATCTCTCAACCCCTCAGCTGATGGCCACCATGGAGGACCCTGCAATTTCGACGTTGCGGGACGCGCAACGACTACACGGTCCCTACTTCGACGTTGAACGTCGAAGTAGGGCGCTATTCGTATCCCCTCATGGGGTTAGCGGCTTCGACGTCTCGCCGCCTGACGTCGAAGTTAACTTTGAAATAGCGCCCGACGCGTGAAGCCGTGACGGGCGCTATTTCGAAGTTAGTGCCACTACTTCGAAGTAGCGTGCACGTGTAGACACGGCTTTAGGTTCCTCCCTACAGACACTAACTGCCAATCAGTACACACTGTGACTTACCTAGAAGTAATCAGACTCTGCCTCCCCCTGCCTGCTGAAATATACTACAGTACATGCAGGCACAGCCATTCCTGCCATCAATGCAAACTGACAGCCAGACACCCTCAGTACACATACACTATGATACACCTAGTCAGTCACTTTTTTAAACCATGCACACTATAATAACCCCATGTGATTCTGCAAGACAGAGTCAGTCCACCTACCAGTGCACTTTGTGATACAACCAGCCCCGCAATATGTACACCCCTTTGTGCCCTACATCCTGCCTAAAGAGGGGGAAGTTGAGTGCTGTCTCAAGAACCATTTACTTTTTACCCCAGGCACTGAAAAAGGAAAGCAGAGGCATTTTCATAGACTGAACTTCTCCCAGTCCATCTACTAATATGGCATCCCAGCCATCTAATTGCTCCATCCATAAGACACCTCTGCTTAGAGATTGGTCAGAGTCAAGAAGTTTAGATTGGGATCTGGCTTGGGATTTGAAATTCCTTGGAGCTTAAAGAGAGTTTAGATCTGGAGTTCTTATTACAGACCATGTCTGTTGGAACCATTAAATAAGTCATCAGTTATTAGCCGCTGACAAAGGCAGGAGGTTAGAGAAGGTGGTCACGAGGGCCGATCAAATGGCCTATGTTCTTGGGTAATATAACCAGCATATTGTATGAATTACTTTGTGAGAAAACTCATACTGTCTGTTAGCACCACAGCGGGAAAGCACTGTCAGATCTTACGTGCAAAGATGTTATAACGCCACAAGTTCTAGCACTTTCTTCCTATGTATTTTAAAACAGCTTGTTGGCTAGGATGTACTTGTTCATGCCATTTTTTAAATCTTTCTCTGTTTATACAATAAAAACAAAATAGTACTACTCATTGCTGTGTCCAGGTGCCAGGCTCCACAAACTTGGGGGTGAGAGTGGTGGTTGGAGCATGGAGTACCACGTCTTGGATTATTCAAACATTAAAGGGAATTTTCTTTACTGTTGTTAATATTTTATGAGGTGAATATATCTACAGACCTAAGCATTGTGAACCATTTGTATCTTCATGTCTGGTTCCCCCATTCTTGCACTGAACTGCGCAAATGCATCGGAAAAATGCATCTATTCAAGATGCTATGTTAAGAATACAAAGTGTTCCTCCGTGCAATGATTTTTCAAAGACACTTACAGCTAACTATCAAATGCTTTTTTCAGGTCCGTGGAAGTCACGTAAATGCTTCATGGAGTTCCTCAGGCAGGAGCACTTGTTCAACATGTTGTGCAAGGCACTTAAGAATTCTGCTGATGGCTGGATAGTTGTTGCAGGATTGTCTATAGCCTTTCCGCTTGTACAGGTGGATGGATGATGGATGTATTTCTGGGGCATAGTGCCTTGCGTCCATGTTGACTGGAGAAAGTCAGTTATTTCAGAGCCATTGTGTGAAACACCAGCCTTATAGACATCTGCTGATAGAGCATCTGCTCTAGGTGTCAGTTTTGGGGGATCGCCAACAGATACCCTGATATCAATCTGGGGCAGTCAATAAATTGCCTCCTTATTTTAGATGAGTGAGGATGCTATTAAAGTATTCTACCTAATTCTGCATTATCTTTTCTTTATCAATGAGCAGTGTGGTGCCATCAGACTCAGTACTGGAGATGGTCCTCATGATTATGACCCATAGGTTGTCTTCATAGCGTTGTAGAAATTCTTCACGTCATTCCTCTCTACACAGGATCGAATCTCATCTACCTTATTGCTTGTCCATGAGTTTTGTATCTCTCTAAGTTTATGTTAGACTGCCATTTTGAGATTGTTGAAGTGCTGTTGCCTAGGCAGGTCTTAATGGAGCCCATGCTTCTTATTCAGTAATCTCCCTGTGTCAGTGTCATTTTCATTAAACCAGTTTTGATGTTTACATATGAGGGAAGTAAGGGTATTTGACACAGGCCAGCCAAGTACACGGAGTCTCTGTTACTTTTAACAGAGTTTCCAGATCTGAAAAAATGGGTCTGTCCCACTGAACCTCACCTAATAAATCATTTTGTTAGTCTTTAAAGTGCTACAAGACTGCTTTTTTTTGTGAAGAGTGTCTGAGGATGCCCAATTTTTCTTGATGCTCTTAGAATTCACCTCAATTGTTGCAAGTTGGATTTGCAGTTCATCAACAAAAACTTATTTTACATTCTTCTCTTTCAAGTTGGATGCTTTTTTGCCTGGTGGTTGTCTGCTAGCATACATGCCGGTGTTCATCTTGGGGCTATGAGCTTGTGATGAATCCAGCATTTTGCATTTCACCTGGCCTTTGTCACTAAATATATAACAGCCCACATATCCAGAAGCATTGTGACCCATATCAAACCCAGTAACAGCTATAATGACTTAGGCACAGGGTAATGCCACCATTAATGACTAACTGGGCTTCAGCTCATGAACCCCTTCTCCACTGGACATTAATCTCCAGGAAATACACTGCATTGAAGCTGTGATTGCTGAATTATAACACAGTTGATCAGTTGCACCCCAACACTTGTGTGGCTCTTGCAAGCATAGAGCTTAAAGCCCCATGAACCTACTCAGTGTAAGGGGTTTTGTGTTCCATCCATAGGGTTTATGCATGCGAAAATAGATTTTATTTTCATGGGAAGCCTTGATGGCTGGCTTGCTGGGACTCTTTCTCTTTGGTAGTACCCCTGTGGTCACCATTTCTTTCGTGCTGAGATGATGAAAAAAGAAGAAAAGCTTCCAGAAGTTAATAAGTTAGAACAGCTACTTGACTGTAATCATTGTTATAACGGTGATTTTACTAGGCAGGCTGGAGATTTGTTACAAAGAAAGTTGTAGATATTCCTCCATGTCCTGGTTGTTGAGCTAGGCCTCATTTAGGGGAACAGTGCTTCCTCCTGCTACAGCAATGTGTTCAGTTGCCTTTTGCACAAGAGATTGTCTCCGAGTTAAAACATTCTGTTGGTGAGTGGAATAATTGGCTTGCAGACATGACCTCTGCACACTGAGAAATTGAAACACTTTCTTTATTACCTGTGAAATTGAGATTGGCTGAGCAGGCTGGAAATTCCAGAGGAATGCTGGCATTTCAATCCACATTGTTTTGCATTCTCACATAGCCACTGGCAAGGTTTGAAAAGTTGTGAGTGGTACAGTAAAACCTTGATTTTACGGACCCTGATTTAACAGATTTCAGAAACAATGGACGGCCCCCGTTGTTCCTGAAGTCTGTTCAATAGGAGTCAGTAAAATCTTAAAAGCCCCTCCCAACCCCACCCACCCAAAAATTAAGGGACTTACCTACAGCAGCCTGGAGGAGCCTCTGTTGCTGCCACTTCCTTTGCCAGAGCTGCCACATGCTCCTGTAGTGGCTCATCTAGGCTGCGTGGTGGCTCCTGCAGCTGCCCACAACAAATCAGCTCCCACTGCAGGCAGACAGGTGGCTGCCCAGGTAGCTCATGCCATGATGCCAGACACCCTGTGGCCAGGCGGCTCCAACTGTACAGCCAGGTGCCCATGGTGAGATGGCTTCAGCCACGTGGGACCAGGAGGCTCTTGCCAGGAGGCGACCAGGCACCTGCAGCCAGCAGACTCCAGTGGCTCTTCCACCAGAGCCAGTGAGTGGCAGGGTTTGGGTTTTTTTAGAGAGGGAGGATTGTTTTGGGGTGTTTTTGCAGGAGAGGGGAATTGTGGCAGGACTGGCACTGGGGTGAGCCTGTGGAGACGGTGAGTAAACCCTCGCATTTATCTGACTATTGGGAAGAACAGACAGCCCTTTCCCGTATTAGTCCGTTAAAGCAGAGGAAGCAGACTTCAGGGTTTTTTTTTTATTTGCAAATATCAGTTTTGAGTTTTCCTGTCCCTTGTGTATAAATATCTCATTTTTGTTGGCTAGTGTAGTTTCAAGAAATGGCACTTTAGTTAATGTAAAATTCTTTTGAATTTTAAAACTAATTGTTTATATATGGAGATATACTTATCTTGGAGAATTGGAAGGGACCTTGAGAGGTCATCAAGTCTAGTCCCCTGCACTCATAGTAAGACCTATCACCATCCCTGACAGATTTTTTTTAACCTATTTACTCCGGATCCCTAAATGGCCCCCTCAAGAGTTAGGCTCACAACCTGGGGTCTAGTAGGCCAATGCACAAACCACTGAGCTATCTCTCAACCCTACTGTTGTGCCTAAACCTGAGATCATAGCAGGAGTGCACTTCACCTCTCCTCAGCTGAAAGCAAAAGGTGGGTCACCCCAATGGTTCCTGCTCCTTCTGCGTTAGTGCAGGAAGAATGCCTCACTCCTGTTTCAGATTTCTTTAACTACTGTTCCAGCCCATCTCCTTTTTCCCCGCTGCAGTGGCCAGATCAGAAGCAATACCAGCCATTTTGCATACTCCAAAGAAGGTATGCATAATTGTTATCCGAAGGCATTCGTCAGTGAGAGTCTTTCCAGGCTTTGGATGAGAACCTAGAAACATCAGGGTATCAATAATCCATAGGTTCTCCCAAATTTGGCCAGACAAAAGATAAGTGTCCCATTTGAGGAATTGTAGCTATTAAATTATCTGATCCTCTCTTATTATAATGCAGTTAGAGGGCCTAGTCATTCAAGCATATGCGTTTCTGCTTTTCATTATCCATGAATAGACTTTGATGCCAAAACAGAGGGGGGAAAAGACATTTTCCATAGACTTATGTGAAATACTTAATATTTAAAAGTCCTTTGGATATACTATGCACACACGCAAACACATTCCACAAGACCAATATAACACTTTCAAAAGTTGTATGAATTCCAGCTTGTAACCAGAGTAGTTGTTAGTCTGCAGCAGTAAAGGCCTGGCTTCAATGCTGCATAGTTAGCAAATCCCTACTCTGTTTATGAGCACAAATTTTGACCAGGTCATTGGGAAGGGGAGAATGATGAGTTTCCACACACTCCTTCCATGGAGATACATCTGCTGAGCTCAATTCAGTTTAAATTTTTAGGAACAGGAAATTAGAAGATCTTTAATAATTCGGGTGTGAGAAACTATCTGCACTGATAGTCCCAGGCTCCTTGAATGCTGCATCATGGCTTCCTCTTCAAATGATTTCCATAAGTGTGCAACCATATAGCTGCCTGGATAGCAACAAGTTGGACACAATGTGCATCTCTATGACAGGAGGTTATGGAAACTGAGCATAACACCACGTTGCTTCCTTCCATACTCAGATCTGCAAATGCTATAATGCTGCTGGGAATTATAACCTGATACCAGAGCTATAAATATGAGAGTGCTGCTGTGTCTTATGAGGCAATTATACCAGTTGTTCGCTTGGAGGTCTGTGAGGGGTATCACAGGGGATCCAAGGGGGGAAAAAAATAAAAATTATCATAGAAAATAAGTTTTAAATAAATTACAAAGTTCCAATCTATTATTATTTTTAAACTAAATATCTTCTAATAATATATTAATTGCTGTCCAAAATCAATGTTGCAGTTTCCTTTTTCATTTAGTGAAGTGTATATAATAGCTAGAATTGGCTTTGGTGGGAGTCCACAAACAGTTTAGGGGGTAATTGGTGGTCTGCATTAGTGACAAGCCTTTGGAAGCCTTTGTTAGAGATTCATAGTCCCCCCAAAGAAAAGACCCAGTGGCTGAGTGGCTGAATCATGAAAAGTTTTGACCATTTACTCATAAAACGGTGGCTGGAACCAGCAGATATCTAGAGATGACTTATAGCATTGAGTGAGGCAAAAGAGTACGCGTTAGAAGTGCAAAGACATATTTGTAAAACAAGGTTACCATACTGGAAATATTTAACTTTCCACATTTTATCATAGACTTAAAGAAGAGGCAATTGCAGCCCTCTCAAATTTGCATACACTGAATTTTACACTCAGAAATGGACTCAATTTCCCCATAAAAATGAGAGAAAAGTGTCTTTGACATTAATGCTCACAATATGAATTTTCACCTTAAACTTCCCCCTCATTAAAGTAGCTGTCATCTAACAGAGAATAACAGACACTTCCCTGCTGAATTTCACCTTTCTGATGTCACATACTCAATCCACAATATAACTTATGGTAAATGAAGGCAAATATGCACCACTGTTGAAATGCAGCCCTATGCAGAGGGCCCACATAAGATGTTGTGGCCATTTAAATTTCATTTCAGCCATTATTTGAGGGTTTAGATGATGCTTAGGGTTTATGCTGCTCCTCAGGCAAAAGGGTGAATTTCACCCAAAGGGAATTGGGTCACAACAGCTCATAGACTAATTACCTATATAGTTCCCCCAATGGCATTAAGAGCACTTTTTCTTTATATTAGGTTTCTTTCTCTCCAGTCCTGTTTGTTCCTCTCTTTAATTGACTCCAGAAGAGCTAAGATCATCTTTGCTCTCTACTCTGAAGGCAAAAATATAGGTAGACATTCTAGTCTCCTCTGATCATGAGTTTTGGAGCCTAGACTGTGTTGCAAAGAAAACTTAGTCTCTTGCTTCTGTTAATTTCACCCTTAAGGTTCATGGCTTCATTGGTCCAGAAGAACACAGGGGACAGTGGAGGTTCCACAGACCAAGGCACTGTCTGAGTTATCATAGGCCCGTGCCATTCCATGCCTGGAAGATGAATCTCAAGGTGTTGAATGTGACCAGCTGCTGCATGGTGAGCCAATATAGTGAAGAGAGCACTGTCGTGATATGCTTTCAGCAGCTTGTTTGGTGAAAAAGGCAGACTGTTGCAATGTGCACAAGCTGAACCTTTTCTATCATTGGTGTACTCATGTCTAGGGACAGCGAATGGCAGTTATACTACGAGGAGGTCAGGAAAGTATAGATCACTGCAGGCAGGTCCAGATTTGACCAGATGATAGGACAAGAAGCAGTAGGCTTAAATGGCAGCAAGAAAGGTTTAGGTTGGACAATAGGAAAAAAAAACCTAACTGTCAGGGTGGTTAAGTACTGGAATATATTGTGTAGTATGGTTGTAGAATCCCCATCATTGGCGATACTTGAGAAACAGTTAGATAAATAAATGACAGGGATGATGTAGATGGTACTTGGGCCTGCCACGAGGAAGGGGAACTGGACTTGATGAGCTTTTGAGGTCCCTTTCAGTTCTCATATACTATGATTCTGTGATAATCATATTTTATTTCAGACTTTTCATATGTCTCGGATTGCTGAGGTGAAACACAAAAGGAAAGCAAAACTTGGAATGCAAAAAATAACCCACCCCTTCAGCTTTTGATGGGTGAATTGAGACCGTTGTGATTTAAAGCAGTAGGAGACAAGAAAAAAACGATGCAGTGATTCTCCCATCTTCAGTTCACTTCAACCACTCAATTTACTTGCACAAAAAACAATTTTAAGTGTATTCTTCAAGGTTAAATTCCCTAGGAGTGGGTGGAATGCTGTGAACTCTTTGCGCAGGTCACCCAGAATCTAAATCATCCATTGTAAATCAGTGTTCTCCCTGTCGATCCGTTGTCACGTACCTGATTTGACTGACATTTCCATAATTAATTTATAACTGCAATAACCCTGAGATAAGCCATTCGTAGATCTGTGCACGCTGTATGAGAATAGAGATAAAATTCTGGTTCATTAACCTATTTAAAGTGCTTGGGAGACTTCTTCCTAGTAGAGCAGTTTGGTGTGATTGTCAAATTGCACAATAAAAAACTCCAGCATTTGGTGTCTGATCACAGCTTGTAAGCTGGTTTATATGCCAGAACATAGGTGTAATTCATGAGACAGCTATATAATCTTTTCAGTTGACTCCATGGCTTAGTGGTCCTGTTGTGTACTACCGTATGGTCTATACTATAGGGAGGCAGTTGTACATCTATGAAGTTCTCCTTTTAGAATATTTTCTATTCAGAAAAATAATAGGCATTATGGTTCTGCTATTTATACAGGATGAACCTCTCTAGTCTGGCACCCTCAGGACCTGGCCAGTGCTGAATGAGAGAATTTGATGGACCACAGGAGGTCAACATTGTCTAGCAGCATTACCAACATTTCCACTGTTTACTGGGCTCTCAGAAGACATTTAGGCATACATTAGAGCTAAATAACAGCACAGAACACTGAGACCCAAACTTTGTGGGACAACGGTAGACTTGGCCACATCCATGATAAGTGGTCATCTTCATTAGCCAGACTATGGATGTTGCTGGATGAGAGAGGTTCAATCTTTTCTGGTGCTAACTAGATGGTAAAATGCTACCAATTCAGAAGAATTGCATTTGCCATCCATTTGGCTTTACCTTTGCACTAATGTAAATGATTGCACGTGATGCCAAGCAACCAGCAATCCTAACTCTGTAACTTTTAGCTTTGCTTTTGGGGACTGATCCCTCTCCAGCAGAACCAGTGGGAGTCTTTTCGTTCAGTTCCATGTGTGTTGGATTCTTTCCTAGACCATGATGTAGCACAGGAAAGTTTCTTTTGCTTACATCTTGCCAGTGAGCATAGACCGAGGGTCTAAAATATCCATTGGCTGTTTGTATCAAAAACCAAAATATTCTTACTAAAAGGTTCAGTAAACTGTGTTTGTGTCAGGAAAGATGACCTACCTTTGCCAAAAGCCCTGGTTCTTTTATGCTTAGAGTGTCTCAGTTCTGGTGAAGTCACCTGGCAGTTTTCCACCAACTTGGAGTGCATCTCTCCTTCCTATCTATCTTCCTATGTCCCTAATCATCCATTCATCCCAGGAGTCAGCAATCATTGGCATGCAAGGCGGAAGCTCACCCCGACCCCTTCGCCCCCAGGCAGCCTGGAGCTTGCCTGTGGATTAACAAATGCTACCAACTGCCACCTAAACAGTAAACCTCTTCATGTTAATTTATTTATTAAAGAAGCTGTTGTAAGTAGGACTAGTGGGCTACGTCTACACGTGCAGCCAACATCGAAATCGCTTATTTCGATGTTGCGACATCGAAATAGTCTATTTCGATGAATAACGTCTACACGTCCTCCAGGGCCAGCACCGTCGATGTTCAACTTCGACGTTGCTCAGCCCAACATCGAAATAGGCGCAGCGAGGGAACGTCTACACGTCAAAGTAGCACACATCGAAATAGGGATGCCAGGCACAGCTGCGACAGGGTCACAGGGCGGACTCAACAGCAAGCCGCTCCCTTAAAGGGCCCCTCCCAGACACAGTTGCACTAAACAACACAAGATCCACAGAGCTGACAACTGGTTGCAGACCCTGTGCCTGCAGCATAGATCCCCAGCTGCTGCAGAAGCAGCCAGAAGCCCTGGGCTAAGGGCTGCTGCCCACGGTGACCATAGAGCCCCGCAGGGGCTGGAGAGAGAGCATCTCTCAACCCCCCAGCTGATGGCCGCCATGGAGGACCCAGCAATTTCGACGTTGCGGGACGCGGATCGTCTACACGGTCCCTACTTCGACGTTGAACGTCGAAGTAGGGTGCTATTCCTATCTCCTCATGAGGTTAGCGACTTCGACGTCTCGCCGCCTAACGTCGAAGTTGGTGCCGCTACTTCGAAGTAGCGTGCACGTGTAGACGCAGCTTTAGTGACTTTAAAACATATCACCCACACTCAGACTGTGCACAGAGGTCAAAAGGAAAAATTTTGGCACACTGCCTTGGAAGGGTTGTTGACCCATGATCTGTGCCCTTTGTTGTATTATCCGAATACTCTTTGAGGCTTATACACTGAAATATTTCTAAAAGCATTTGTCTAACATACCCAAATATAGAGGGGTAGAGAGGTGGAAAGTTAATAAATATTCCAGTCCAGAGCTAAATGAATAAGTAAATAGAGATGAGGAAAAGAAGGGGAATGTCACACTCAGTGAACATTGCATCATTTGAGCTCTTCCTAAGTATTGTGAGACTCCCTTGCTGAAATTTCATGTTCGAAAAGTTCTTGAGAGGATCTGTTACTGAAAAAACCCCATGAGAAAACTTTTGCTACTCAAGAGGTCGTGCTGAAATCAACCCTTCATTTTCCTGCATCTGGAAAAATGGAATCCTTTTTCACAAATTGTACTCTGAACTACTGAACCACTAAAGATGAGCTCTTGATGATGGATGGAAAATCGTCTTTTGTCCAGCTGCACAGGTAATTGTAAATACACATTTCTCTGTATGGCAGACTTATGCCTATTACAGACCTTCAGATATTTAATTTGTAAACACTTAATAAAGTGCAGCCTACAGTAGCCTGACTGGTCTTATCTGTCAGCCAAATCAAAATCAATATGTCCCTGGAGTGCATGCCATGATCATCTGGGCTGGAGAATCTAATAGGATTAAGTGTTTGGGGCCCTCTCTAACATTACTGTCCACAAGCCTAGTTAGAGGAAGTTAAAGACTGTCTTGCCACTGTAGCAGGCATGATTGCTTAGGGGTCTGAAAAATCATTAAAGCTTGTCCTCTTAAATGTTGATTGTTCCCTAGTGATTTATTGACAAAACACAAAAAAGTGCTCTATACTGCACTCTAATTATATGTATGAGGCTAGGAAATCTCATGGGAAATTAAATAAAATTTACAGCTTGATGGTTTTATGCTCTTGGGATACTTACCTTCTTAATAAGATCGTATAGCTGGGAATATTTATGAGGTTAAAGTCTATGGGCTGGAGCAAAGACCTAACCTTGCACAGGGAGGGGCCTTTGATTTTTAATTCACAAAATGATTGCAGCGAAATTCAGATTGTTTTAAAATATTAATAATTATAAGGAAATATTTGGTGAAGCGTCTAGCATTTCTTTTCCAATGTCTTCTGGGGGCACAGTCTTCAGGGGAGATAGGTGAAACAGGGAAGCCATAAACCCTCTGTTGTGCATGTGTGTGTTCTTTTGCAGTCAAACTGTAGAATAGTTCACCGTTATGAGCTAATCTGCTGCACTTCTGATCTGGCCATGTGTGTCCCAGTCAGAAGTGGGGAAGACAACTAATTAAGAGAATCATATTTTGTAGCTGCATCTTTAAAGCTGAGCCAGGACAAAGAAACAGCTGGTACAGTTCTAAATACAGACAAACTCCAAGGCTGATATTTTCAAAGCTGCCTTGGGCTTTCCTGATGGAATTGTCGGAGTCCAAATCTCTAGTGCAGCTTTGAAGCTCCCACCCTGAGGTTTATGTGATCGGTTTGCCAAATATTCAGTGTGGTCTCTGCTGCTGTTGAACATTTGTTTTTCAATGGTTTGTAAGGACCTGAAAAGGGTTCCTTGAGAATTATTGGTGTTCTTCAAAAGGATATTCCCATGGCAATTGTAGTGCCACTGCATTCCCTCAGCTACAAATAGAAATTCATTTCAGATTTGAGTGTGGAACTGTAAGCAATATGGAGAAGCATCTTGCTTTAAGTAACATTGGTCTAAACCAGGAGTAATTCCGTTGAAATCGAATATGATGACGGAGAGCCCAATTCTGCAGTCACCCATCAAACAAAATATCCCCTCTAGGGTAATGGGAAGCTCTACTCTATTAAGAGCTTAAAGCTTGGTGTCAATATGAGGTGCAAATTGTTGAAAGCACTAATGTAGCTGCTTTACCCTGGCAGCTAGATAGTTAAATCAGTGCAATTCTCCAAGAGATAGATATAGATTCAACCTCTACAGTTCAGACTTCTGTAATCCTGCACCCCTGTGGCTGCTCCTGCATTGGAAAGGCCAGGCCCTAAGCTCACCAACTCCTCCCATTCCCTCCCATAGTGTCTGGTGTGCTGCAAATAGCTTGTGTGGGGAGAGTGGAAAAAGGCCCATAAAAAGATGTGGTTGTGCAACGTGTTTCTGGGGTACTTCAAGTTATAGAAGACTATGTAAACTGGACTGTGAAATCCCACTTAGAATGTGCGCCACTGACTGCTTTCTTCATGTCTCAGGTGTTGGACGCTGACAGCGCTGAAAATTATTTCCTTATGCAGGTTGCACCTCCCTGGACTGGCACCCTTGGGACGAAATAGCTCATTTGCAGCGCTCAACTTCAACGAGTAGGGAAGAGTGGGGATGGGTGATCCTCAGAGGAAGAGGCAGGATGTCTGCACTGCCCATGACTGAGGACCGGAGCACAGCCTGGAAGCTGAGGGGTTGGTGCACTCCCCTGAGGCTCTGCTCCTGGCATCTGGCCTCGGTGCTCTGCAGGGACCCTGCCTTTTCCCCTGAGCTCCTCCCATCCCCTCCCCAATAATTCCCTCTGCTGCCCCCAGAGCAGAGCCCTGTAGCCATTGTCAGCAGTGAGACCAGTATCAACTCCCTCAGTCCAGCAGATATTCTGGTTCAGGACTGGTCAGGTCCCAAGGGGCCAGAGCAAGGAGGTCCAACTTGCATAAGAAAATAATTTTCAGTGCTGTCACACTCCAAGACCTGAGAATTGAGGAAAGCAGTCCACGGCGCACATTGTAAGTGGGATGTCACAGTCTAATTTACATAGTCTTTTAGCATCTGATGTATCCCAGCAACAGGCTGAAGAACCACATCTTTTTACAGGCCTTTTTTCATTTTCCCCACATATCAGAGAACATATCTGATAGCATGCTCTCTATGCTACGTCTACACGTGCCCCAAACTTCGAAATGGCCATGCAAATGGCCATTTCGAAGTTTACTAATGAAGCGCTGAAATGCATATTCAGCGCTTCATTAGCATGTGGGCGGCAGCGGTGCTTCGAAATTGACGTGCCTTGCTGCCGCGCGGTGCATCCAGATGGGGCTCCTTTTCGAAAGGGCCCCGCCTACTTCGAAGTCCCCTTATTCCCATGAGCTCATGGGAATAAGGGGACTTCGAAGTAGGTGGCGTCCTTTCGAAAAGGAGCCCTGTCTGGATGCGCCGTGCAGCGGCAAGGCGCGTCAATTTTGAAGCACCGCTGCCGCCCGCATGCTAATGAAACACTGAATATGCATTTCAGCGCTTTATTAGTAAACTTCGAAATGGCCATTTGCATGGCCATTTCGAAGTTTGGGGCACGTGTAGACACGGCCTATGTGTGCAATTCATGCAATATTCTGACTGCTCATACTTAAACTTCTGACAGTTAACACTCCCATTTGTGTCAAGTAATTACTGAATAAATTTGATATATTACTGTGGTAGCTTATTGCAAAACAGCCTAAATATCAACTATTTTGTTTTTCTTTATGCAACTGTGGTGTACTTGTTCTCTCCAGGTTTATTTATTCATCCCAAATCTTACAAATTACTGAACCTCAGGTCAGACATGTATGCCATCTGTACTAACAGCCGGGCTTCAAGTAGACTTCATGCAACCTCTTAAACCAAGACCAAAGCCTGATATACCTATTGCTTGAATTCTTCTGCTTACAGCATAGATTCCCTTAAAATTACTCTAAGCGTTCTTAGTGCTCCAACGTGTATATTGGATCTTGGTCAGAAATGTACCCCCTTACATAACGTACGTAAACGAATCCATAACTACCTCTTGCCTGTGTAACTTTAGGCAGGCCATCTCTGTGGGTATGTCTATACTTACCAGAAGATCGACCCAATCAGGGTTGATCTTTTGAGGTTCAATTTAATGTGCCTAGTGGGGATGTGCTAAATCAAACCATCAGGGCTTGACAGTCAACCTGGGTACTCCTCATTCTTGCAAGGAGTTAGGGAGGTCATTGGGAGAGTTTCTCCCGTCGATCTCCCTCTGTGAGGATGTCCTGATAAGTTGGTCTTAGATATGTTGATTCCTGCTATGCAGTAGTCCTAAGATTGCCTTTCAAGTCTAGTGTACACCTGCCCTCTGCGTCTCACTTCTCAGTCTGACAGAAGGAATAACACTTTCTCAATCTTCCCTTTCTATTTATATTATAAGCTCTCTGAGGTAATGACTGTGTCTAAAGATGTGCGTGTACAGCCCCCAGCACAATGGGTCCCTGATCTTAGATTGGGCCCTTTAGCTCTTACTATCATTTAGATAATTAATAAACACAAAATGCTGATTGTCCTTTTATTGCTGTAAACTCCGAACGTGCATTGTGCAACTCTCACCAACTTTTCCCTGTTGTTAACCTCTCCTAACTCAGTAATGAGAAAAAAAGAACAGCTCAATTAGAATATATTTAATAGGAATCCACACAGAAATTATAAAAACTCTCCCAACTGTAAGGACTGATTATAGTTTGTTTTTTTTTAATTAACAAAAAGTCCTCATTTCCTGCTTCACTTTTGCTGCACATTTAAGAAAAGAGAATGTGAGCTGCTACTCCTGTTATGCGTAGGAATTCTGCAATCTGTTATCTGATCTGCCTTGGACTTACCTGGTATAAAGCCAATGATAATTTCATCATAATCAATGGAAAAATCTTGGTGCAAAACTTGTGTAGGTTAGTGGAGACTTGAGTTCTGTATAGTAGTTGCTACTCTCTCCTCCCCTCTTTCTAAATTCGGCAAGACATATGATTTACATTTGTGTTACCGTCTGCCTTTCCTTGTCACAATTCCAATCATTTATCTAGCTAAGCTACCTTATTCTTTCTTCCTTTTCTCCCCCCTCGCGCCCCTCTGCATAGAAGTAAGATGTCTGATCAGTTGAGAGAAAGAGCTCAGAGGCCCTACGCCTGAGATGAAGGAGAAATTTATTAGTGAAAGACAAGGCTCCCTGATAATCAGGGAGTATTGAAATCCCTGATTTAATTTGAATATAGTATGGAGCGTGCCTCTTTCTGCCTTCATTACTTGAAAGTATGTGTGATAATGTATCTTTTTACTTAAGGATATTATGCCACGAAAGAAATGCTTGATGGGCTACTCTAGCTGAGGTGAAAAGGTTTTCATATGTTTTAATAAAGATGGATATCACTAAAAATGTTTGAAAAATGTGGAAGCAAGATTTGTTACAAGTTACAAATCAAAGCCTTGAAATGTCACTTATCGCCTAATGATACTTCTACACACATTATTAATTTCTTTTTAGGAGACCAATGAATGTTACATTTTTATGACATTGATTAAATGTCTCACTGCTGTTCCTCTCCCCCCTCCATCCCTTTTCATTTCCAAAAATCCGTATTGGAATTGAACAAAAACCAGCTCATAAATTCACATTTTACTGCTCAGCAAAGCAGAATCGGATTCCATCCAGACTGCTAACTTCCTAAGTGCACAACTCTGACCTCAGAGAACTGAGGGTTTGGGGGAGCTTTACTTCTGGAAAACATTTTTGACTGTTTAATCATTATCTTAATGCTTTGGAAATGTGTCTGCTTAGAGACTATGACTGTCTCAGTAAGAAGTTTAAGAAGGGGCACAGGGGAAGATTTTCTTACATGGCAGCAGGTCTGTCATTTCAAGGGGCAAGAGGGTGCAGTAGTCCCCCCCTCCTCCCCCACTGAACCCTGCCACTGCAGGACATTGCCTCCTCTTTTAGTCTTATGGAAATTCATTCTTTTAGTAAGTGACAGGTAGTTGTTGCTTTTTAAAGTGACTCTCCTATTGATAGAAATAAAAAGGTATAAATCCCAACAAAACAATTAAGTCCCAAAATGCTGCCCACCTTGAGACTCCACGTTTGGAACCTTCTGGTCGCCTGCCTAATTGTTCTTCCTATGAAATTGCAAAGTAGCAAGGATAACGAATAAATCTTTCCCTTTTAGCTAAGCACAGTCAGAGCTGAAATGATCCCCAAAGTCCAGGGTCAAGAAGAATTCGGATCTGGACGAGTATTGTGACACTAGGAAGAAGAGAAAATCAACAACACTTCACATTCTATACACACAACTAAAGGGAGCAGCAGTGTTTGGGGAGTGTCTAATTGATATTGATTTTAACCTTCTTGTCTTTGAAATATATTACTCAGGTTCCAGGCTCCATGTTCCTCTTTATTTTATAGGTAAGATGATGCCATAGAGCCGCAGTCCAGGCAGTGCTAAGAACTGACTGCCTTAGGCCCTGTCTCTTTTTGCCCCTACCTTTTTGCAGGGCACAGAGCCAGGCCCACCTTGTCCTTGAGCCCACAGTGGCTATCATCACAGCTGGGCATGGTAGGGCAACCATATCTCCTTGTCCCAAGTATGAGACAAGAAGATATGGTGGGGAGGGGCCACTCCTTCTGGCTGCACCAAGCCCCAGGGAGCTGGCGCCGTCCCCACCACCATCACCACCAGCCCAAGGGAAGCAGCAGCTATAGGCGCTCCCTGCCCAGAGCCCCGAGAAAGTGGCAGCCATGGGCATTCCCTGCCCAGAGCCCTGGGGAAGTGGTGGCAGTAGGTGCTCTCGCCCCCGGAGCCCCATGGAAGCAGAGGTCTTGGGTGCTCTCACTCCCAGCCCCCCAAGGGCCCAAGTACAGGACAAATCATCCCTTTAAAAAAACAAAAAAAAGTCAGGACACCTTTTTGGCATCCCAAACACAGGACCGTCCTGCCCAATACGGGACGGATGGTCACCTTAGAGCACGGTGAAGCATCGTTAGTTCCACAGAGCTTCACATCCAGAGCCTTCATGAAATTTGTGGCGCACAGTGAAAAATGTGAACATCTTAGGGATATTAGTACATGGAATGTTGCAGCTCATGGGGCTAGGTTTTCAAGTGCTCTGCACCCAGAATTGGAGGCATATTTTCCAAAGAACTCAGCACCCATTTAGGCACTTAAATAAAAGATTAGGTTTTCACTTGTGTTCTGTACAGCTCCCATGCAGTCTTCCTTCTCATTTTTTCCCTTTATAGGCGTAATAAGTTTTGCATGTGTGGATGGGCACCACCAGTAGAAAAACATGCTGCCCGCTGTGGGCAGGTGTGAGCACCTGAATCTGTCCAGGATGGTCACCCAAGTGCACAGCTTACAGGGAACCCTACTCCCACGATAACCCTTCTGGCCAGATTTTCCAAAGAGCAGTTCCCAATATGAATGTGGCATGCTTAACTCTTGAAAATCTGGCCCCATTGTGGATACTAAGCCCTTCTGAAAAACCTTGTCTTGGTTCCGCCCCCCCTGCTCACCATATGAGGGCTTCCCTGGTGTATTGTGCAACATGCCATGCCATATCTTTAGTCCCTTCCCTCTTCACTCACCCCGTATAAGGCATGCAGACTCATGGGATGTTTCATAAAGAAAAAATATGGCATGTTTACAGAGAGAAATTTCAAGAAGCGTTAATTTAATATGCTAAAGTGTTCCCTTCAGCCTTTTACCTTTGTTGTTGTTTTCACAAAACAGCCAAGACTAAATAATGAGCCCAGAGTTGTGCCCTTTGGTAGTGTGATACCTCATTACCCACGAGCGGCCTCCATCTGCCCTCATGGCTGCATGGGGAGCTATTATGATTATGATGGAAATCTCAGAAGCCATTACCAAGATGCAACAGAGGGCCTACTGCAGACAGCCTAATGGACTAATTTGTAATTGGGAGAGGGAAATGACTTAGCGAGCTCAGGCTTGGTTTTGATGAGTGTGGAAGTGCACATGCTGAATGGTATAAATGAACAGGAATGCTTGTTTGCACAGTGGGTTTTACAAGGCCTTCCATCTCTCCTGGGGATTCGAGGCGTGCTGACAAGGCTTGAGAAGCGAGGAGGAAAGGGCTCAGGGGAGGCTAGGAAGATGCAAAGAGAGTAGCTAAGGATAAATTGGTGAGGAAAACTAATGGCAATAAAAACCCAAGGAAATGGCTGTGTCTGCCAGGAAAGCAGTAATTAGGATGTTTTCCGCATGCATATATTTAGCTATTAAAATTGAAAATGAGTGTGCACCATAGCATTTGCCAAGTTAAAACAAAAAAAACAGAGAAGCCACTAAGCAAGAAAGCATCCTCCGAACACTAAAAGACAGTGGTGTTTTAAAACTTTATAATATAACAAGTGCCGCCTGCTTTGTGATCAAGTCCATTTGTTTAACACTGACCACTCAGCTACCTCCTATGTGGTAAAGGATGGGGGTTCAGTACTGACAATCTCTTGTACCCCCAGGGAGAGCCTTTATTAGTGCGAGAGTCTTGCAGTGCCTTTGCGGCTGCAGAGTTGCCCTCGCAACACACAAAGTTCAGGGAAACATTCAAGCATAATTATCTCCGAAGAGATTAGAGGAGATCATTGAATAAATCTCTCTGACAGGATCTTGGAATCAAAACCTGCTTTGCAAATATAGAGATGTATATTGCACTGGTTTGAGTTTTGCTATCTGCTAGAGACATCTCACGAATAACTTTGCCTTGGTTTCCGGAAGGAGTGGGAGCAGGGGGAAAGGAAACAAACAAAAAGAAAATGAGCTGGTGAAGCTTTACAGTGTCAGAGCCTTATCCTTGCATTGTGCGTACTACCTTAAATAGTCCTGTAGAAGTCCATGGGGTTTGTCACGGTAGTAGGGACTGCAATGAATAGTGAGTGTCCACCATTTCAGACTCCTGAGTATCCCCAAGAGGCATTTTTTTTATTACAGTTCACTTATTCCGAGCCCCGTCTACAGCTAGAACAGCCTAAAGGTTGCTTGTACTTACACCAACATTGTAAATTCCCTAAGTACTTCATGCTATCAATGGATAGGTTGAGTGGAATGCTGTTATACCATATTCTTACCATCTCTCTACCCCATTGTGAGTTACATATCAAGGGAAATGAATGCCTCCAGAAGTCCACAGTGAGCCAGCAGTAGGTGGTAGAGTCCAAGACAAGGAGCATGCTGTAGTACACAGAAACCCTAGTATGTAGTGAAACCAATGTTCCTCTTTTCAGGGCTCAATATACTTCCCCTTCGGGTTCTTTGTTAGTCGTTGACAGGTGAGTCCTGGAAGTTTACTTCTCTTTTGATAGTGTGAGAGGCTCTGGCTCTACATCAGACTGCACTTAATGAATAAATCATTACAACTTCTGCATTTTTTAGTCAAATAGCACAAGCATTATTTGTTTCTCTCCTCTGCTCTTGTTCCTCACTGGAAACAAGGGATTTAATTTTATTGCTTTGGAAAAATGTGTCATTGTATCTTGCTGTATGCTGATGGAAATACAAACCACTTCCCATTCTAGTCACTAGATTCCCTTAGTCTTGTGGTTAATCAGTCATAAACTGGGAGAGCAGGGTAGTGTTTTAACCAGGGGAGCAGTGTGGAACTCCAAGGTGCTATTCCTGACTTTGTGACTCTGCACAAGACATTTAATCTCTGTGTCTTAAGTTTACATTTACATCCATGAATTGGTTCTGTTAACACTGATGCTATGTCTGCACAGCAATATTATTTTGAAATAGACTATTCTGGAAGGCTACATCTACACTAGAGAGTTTTGCAAACAAGACTGGAGTTTCGTCAACAAAATTCTCAGAGTGTCTACGCACAGAATGCATTTTGTCGATAGAAACTGTTGACGAAAAAAGCTGTGTAGATGCTCCAGAGGGCCCTTTTGTCAACGGAGTGGACCAAATGATCGAGCCGCTTTTATGTGTAGACGCGATCTGTCAACAGAAGTTTTGTCAGAACTTCTCTTCCGACAGTAACTTCTGTAGACAGATGCTTCTAGTGTAAATGTAGCTGAAGAGATTTTCCAGGTAGCTTATTTTGAAATAGCACATTTACACACAAAATGCTTATCGAAATAGCATTCAGCTATTTCAAAATAGAGCATCCACACATAATAGAGCCTATTTCATCTTAGAGCCCCTGGAAGCACTATATCTTATTTTGAAATAGCCCCAGTTTTGGAATAGACACTTGTCCTCATAGAAGGAGGGATACATAATTCAAAATAAACTGTCCGCTATTTCAAAATTATTTTGAAATAGCGGTTTTGCTGTGTAGATACTTGTGAAGTTATTTTGGAATAGTGTCTGTTATTTTGAAATAATTTTGCTGGGTATACACACCCTGTCTGGCCTTCTGAGCATGTGGTGAGGCTTTAACTCATTAACATTTGTACAACACATTCAGATGCCACATAAATACAAGGTGAATGATAGCATCAGAGTTAAAAAGCTATCCTGATTTGATCCTAAAATGTGTTTACTTTAAAGAACTTTATTTCATTGGAAATTTAAAAAGTTATTCTACAAAGAAAGTAAAATAAGTTATTTTAAAATTTGCCCCTTCAGTAGGGCTACGTCTACACAAGAAGCCTCTGTCAACAGAAGTCACTGTTGGAAGGGCTTTCCCAGCAAAACTTCTGACAACAGATTGCATCTACACATAAAATCAAAAGACTGCCTGGCCTTCTCTTGACAGAATGGCTGACTGAAAGCTCTGCAAACAGGGCTGCCCTGTGAACTGGAAGCCTTGTCTGTTAACAGAAGGGCCCCGGAGCGTCTACACATCCGTTTTGTCAACGGAACACTTTTGAGAGAGGTGTTGTACCTGAACAGGGAGAGGTATAATGGTGCTGTCAAAAAAGTGTATTTTGCGTGTAGACAGACTGCAGTTTTTCCTGACAAAAGCCCGGTTTTTCCAGGAAAACCCTCTCATATAGATGTAGTGTAAGTGTCCAGGGTAGAACTAGAACCTCCTGAATGATGTGCTGTGCTCATGAACTGAAAGTGTAAAGAAAATGAAAATAAATACTAGTTTGGTTTCTACCACAATATCCCTATAAATTACGGACACAATCCTACTTGCATCACCCACACACCATCCCTGTTGAAGTCAGTGGTGCTGTGTTCTTGAGTACAGTAAAAAGATGTGTCCCTTATTTTGGAGTAACCAGAATCATAGTAATTTTAGATTGTTTTGCCTGCAGCTGTGCCCCGTTGGTCTTGATCATCCCCGTTCAACTCCTTTGGATTGTTTCGCCCACTTATTGCATGTTGTCATAGAATCATAGGGCTGAAAGGGACCTCACGAGGTCATCTAGTCCAGCCCCCTGTTTCAAGCAGGATCTACCCCAACTAAGTCATCCCAGCCAGGACCTTGTGTTACTTTTTGGCCCACATCCTGCAGCTACACCTCTAACCTACCCTAAAGGCTTGTTAACTTCAGTGGAGCTCCACGTGGATATAAGGTCCTGCCAACATAGATCAAGCTATAAGATGGTGCCACAGAGCAATATAATCCTTGGGGAGTGCAATAGGGGGGCTTCTGACCATATATAAAAATAAATAATAATTAGAAGAAATCCATTGGTTGGAAAATGCATGTGGGGACACTTTAGGAAATATGATGCTAATAGCACATAACCATTCAATTAGTTTATATTTGAGTGTTTACAAATATATTCTATTATCTGATTTTCAAACCAAAAATGGAATGGAAAATGACTTGTTTTTGGTATATTGAGATCCATTTCACCAGAACTGCCAGGCAAAAAAGAACCCTACAATTAAAAAAAGGGTGGGGGAGGCAAATAACACTGCTTCTTGTTTCCCTTCAACAAGCATTTTGAAGAGTAAAGAGACTTTGAAATTGCCCAGGCACTTCGAAGTACCGGTGGGTTAGCTGCAGCTACACACAAGCCGGCACTTCGAAGTTTAAGACTTCGGAGTTGCTGGGGGGAGAATTAGCTTAATGAAGTGCTGCATATGCACTGCAGCACTTCATTAATAATCTCCCGTCACCCTACTGACTACCCTCCCTTCGAAGTAGGGAGGTGGTGTAGACAAACCCTTTGACTAATTACCCACCTCTGTTCTCGGTTCTTGGAGGAGCTGTACCTTTTTTTCCCCGTTAAAGGATTTACCATCGCTGGCCCACAAGGATAGAGAAATCCTTCCTTTAATACAGTGGGCTCCATAGGCACAAAACTTAATTCATTAAGTATCTTTTAGGAAATGGCATTGTTTGTCATGACTTCATCTCACTGGCTTTTCTCAGATTATTTTATTCTTCTGCATCTTACATCTCTTTTCCCATTTCTGTCTTTCCTTGGAACCCACTCCTAAGATGGACTTGTAGCCATCACAAAACTAAAAAACAGTCCTGTAGCACTTTAAAGACTAATAATACAATGTATTATGTGATGGGCTTTTGTGGGACACACCCACTTGTTCAGATCTGGAAAATCCTGATAAATGATAACTGAGGTGAAGAGAATGGAAAAAAAATGAAATAAAAACTTCCTTTTTATTAATGGTTTGGAGTGAGATTAAATTTGAGTGTTTTCACTGTTTTTCGTTTGTTTATTTACAACTTTTACCCTCACTGTCATTTTTTCTTCCTGGTTAGAGATGTGCTGAGTATGTTGGCCAGATTCCACAATGACACCCTGAGAAAAAGTAATTTTGAGAAGCTCACTTCCACTGTGTTATTTCACGTGCATGAAATATCAACATTTTTATTGCGTTGATGTTCCCCTGGAACCCAGAAGCACATAAATGGCTGGAATATTTAGTGAAAATAGATACGTGTGAGTGCTGTTTTTATTGGTATGAGGCTGATTTTGTTAACAGAAGTATAACAGTTGCACAGGACACCTAAGAGTCAATAAGGTGCAGGGGGAGCCTTACTCGATATAAAACAGTCTTTTCTCTCATGAATAGCTGGTTGAAAAATCTCAGTCAAATTTAAAAGCGTTAGAATGTGTAATGCAAGGAGGCAGCAGAAAATCTGCTTTGGGACTTAAATGTTAAACTACGTGAAGAGGAGAGGTTATAGTTTATTCCCAGCTCTGCCTACTGGATCAAGGGTAGCAGTTGGAGCAGAAAATTTTACACAGGAAAGAGCAAGAGATTGTTAGGGTTGGGATGATTCCAGTGGTTGGATAGGAATTGCTGTGTAAGTCATCGGTGAAATACCATGCTGTCCTGCTACCGAGCTCATTTAAAACCATGCCACCAGAGCATATGTTGTGGTTGAGTTGCCATTTGCAGTGGATTTCAGAGAGCTGGCTTGCAGAAAATCTCTATAGAAAATCATTTGATTAAAAGTACATTGGGCCAAAAAGTCAGTTCTTCTGTTTCTGTTTAATGTGCAGTTTAAAATATTCACTTTTCAAATAGATCCACTATAATTTTTAATGATCGTAAATGGAACAGGCCTCAGTTTTAGAACTCCTCTGTAAAATGGCAACCCATTTTTTTTACTGCTAGTGCATCAGTTCAGTACAGACCACCAGAAAGAGGCAAACCAACCAGCACCATTTTCTGCACCCCCAGGGTGTTCCTTAGTTGGTTGCTATCCTAGGTTATCCATGCTTAGTTTATGAGCTCTCCAGGACTGTAGCTTATGGCCACAGTTAATAAATTCACAGAGAGCGAAGCTTCAGCAGAAATTGTTCAATGGGGGAAGTGTTTCACTGTATTCATACTTTTTGAAGTCTCAGCATTAGACAACTTCCTTAAAAACAGAGGGTGCATGTAAGGTGTGGAGGAGAAGGAGGGGGCTTATTTTAGGTGCTAGTCAACTGCACCCACTAATAATTTGGAGGCTGTTCAAACCCATTTTGGATAATTGTTGCATTTTAAGTGCCTTATGAGTCTCTCTTTCATTTATTTTTAACTGATCTGCAGGGATTAGAAGCTTGGTGGGGAACACCGGAATGCTTGCCAAAATGTGTGAATAATCAGAATGCTGACGATTAGTGCCAGATAGTAGGGGAGTGTTCACACTTCTGATTAGAGTCGCTTAAATCCTGCTGTAAATTATGGCTGCCAAGGTAACTTTGGGCTTTGTTAGGTTTCTGCTGCCATAGAGCTGACTGTAGTGCGGACAAGAATTTGATCTGTCCTTATCCACTGGTAGGGATTTGTTTGAGTAAATTATTTAGTTTTGAGACAGGAAGGGGGGTGCATTGGGTCAACTAAGGCTTTCACTTGGGGTGTCACAAGGAGGGTCCAACCCTAGCAGCTAACATCTACCTGGTTCCCCAGAGTGCAAAATGGCAGGGTTAGGCAGACACAGTGGTATCCAAACTACATGTCTCCCAGCAGTTGTGGTTGGTTTTCTGAGCGTGTGTCCAATCTGTCGCCATCTTCTCTTCCTGATACACCTTGTCAGAACTGGAAAACATTACCCTGGTCAGGGAACCCTGGCAGATAGTCATCAATGTCCTATGCTCCAAGATGTAGGAGTGAAGGAGGCTTACTACTACTACTACTACTACTACTACGGCAGTTGTGGAGTCACATTTCCCACCCCAAAGTGTGCCAGGGCTCAAATAAGGTGCAGAGCTTTCTTGGCTGGTGAAATCTCCACCTCAGTATCTTGGGCCACTGCACAGAGCAATACCTAGTTTGTGCTCCCCTCCGACAAACTCCTAGTCAAGAATTGTTGCTGCTACTGGGATGCTGCCTTCTGGTGTGCTTTCTCTCTTTGGGGCATGCACAGCATGGGCTAACGCTGGGCCAGGCAGAACTGAGTCTCTACTAGATTTTCCACAGGAGAGCTTTGTTTTTTGGGAGGGGGAGCCGGTGATTAAGAAAAATGACATTAGAGCTCCTCCCATCTCTTGCCTCTCTCAGCACCTCCCCCTTACTTTTCATAAGAGATGCACCTATTTTGTAACGGAAGCAAGCTGACTAAAAACGGAGAAGGCTTGGCTCCCATTTCAGCATTCTCTCCTTACGTATGGTCCCGTTTTGGCTGTCTCCTTGAATTTGGTCCCAGATTCATCAGACAGCAGTGGTGAAAAGAGAACACGCAGAGCTCTCTTTGTTCCAGAAGGGGGGATGAAGTGAGTATTAGCCCTAATCAGAACCTGAAATCATACATCCCTGCAGATCAGTTACACCCATAAGGTAGTCTAGGGCTGCACTCACTGGTTCTGAGAAGAACCCTAGAACTGGTGAGGACAGGAATTCCCCTTAAATGAGCACTAGTTAGTGCTGTAGCTATGCCAGCAGAGGTCTGTGATGTAGTCTGGTCTAGCATACAGTTTCCCTGACATGTGTAGAATGGAATTTCTCTTCTCCAAGATCCAAGTTATAAAACTGTTCTACAGACAGCATGGTCTATACCAGTGTTTCTCAACTTTTTTTTAATAAAGAACTCTTTTCCTCAAAAAAAAAAAAAAAGTAAGTAAGTAAGTACCCCTAGACTTCTTTCGCCCACCCATAAGGGTATGTATACCACCGTTTTAAAAACATAGTCCTAAACTAATCTGAGGTTTTGAAAAAAGGGCCATTCAACCTTCCCAGATTACTGTAACCTTTGCCAGCTTTGTTTTGCATACCACCAAGTTACACCTCATTTAAAAGCTACTTACTTCTAAAAACATGCAAAAATATCACAGCAGACTACTACTGAAAACTTGCTGACTTTCTACCGTCTTATTTTGAAAAAAATTAATTGGAATAGAAATATTGTACTTACATTTCAGCATAAGGCATATGAAGTAGTAGAAACAAGTCATTGTCTGAATGAACTTTTAGATTGTACTGTGTTTGTATGTAGCTTTTTGTAAAACTAGGCAAATATCTAGATGAGTCGATGTACCCCCTGGACGATCTCGGTGTACCCCCAAAGGTAAACGTACCACTGGTTGAGAAACATTGGTCTATACCATGTAGCATAGTGACAGAGAGATAGCTGTGTTCGTCTGTATTCTATCAAAACAGAAAAGCCATTGTGTAGAATTTTAAGACTAACAAAATAATTTATCAGTTGATGAGCTTTCTTAGGACAGACCTACTTCTTCAGCTCTGGTCCCATGAAAGTTCATAACCTAATAAATTATTTTGTTAGTCTTTAAAATGCTACATGACTGCTTTTTTGTTTTGGCCTATACCATGTTTTGGCTAGTGAAGTCGACACTAATTAGAGAAGCTGGGCTGAAACTCATTGGCCTAACCTGTCTTGACAGACATGGCCATTTACCATCAGTGATACTCCATCTTTGGTAGTGAGAAGTGACTATATAGTGGGAAAAGAGCTTCACCAGCAATAAATAATGGGTCTGCCAGGGACATCTGTAATCCCTTTGGACGTTGGAGGTGAAAAGGAAGGGAAACTCCACAACATTGTTTTAGCTTTGCAATTCTTAGTGTATTTTGTTTGTTTGTTTTACTTTTTAAAACGAGTTTCTTTTTGGTTGGTTTAGTCACAAGTGTTTTTTATTTCAAGAACACTGAGCTAATCAGCGAAAAGGCCAATTAAAACCATACTAATTTAGCAAAACTATTTAGTAAAATATTTTATGTGTATAGTGTCAATGAAAGGAAACAGGAAATAAATCAGAAGAATGTGGCTGTGCACTCGTATTTGTGAACGTTAACATTGCGGATGTGAATAGTGCAAGGTTTCTTCTTGCCTGAGCAGTAGCTTAGCAAATTGTCGGGAGGATGGCTTTGTTTCTCTTCTCGGTGAGAGAAAACCTTTCTGAAGGGAAACAGCAATGTGCAGTGCAGGAGGTAAAGATTTCTGGAACACGGACATGACAGAGAGTGGCATCTAACCCAAATGGAATGTTGTAAATGAGTGACACATGAAGAATTTAAAGCAAAGGGGAAAGGAGTTGGGGGAGACACCAACATCACACAGCTCTCTTGGATAGCTTTAGAAATGAAGAGGGACAGGAGAAATTATACATATGGCTCCCTTTAAGTCACAAATAGTGTTTTTCACAGTTCATTGGAGGTATGAAGGAGATTCTTCTGGAAAGCTGTGATCCTTGAAAAGTTCCTGCAAATCATTCAGCAGAAATCAACCTTCAGTGAAGGAGGAAATAAAAGTACTGTCAGCATCCATTGGCCTTTTAACTACGTAGACAATGTGTGTGCATAATAATGTGTTACTCTGCAAAAGGTCATGAGCAATAGATGGCATCTCTGGTGTTACGTCCTCTCGCCTTCATGTCTCATGTACTCAGTTTTACCTGTCAGAACAAGTTTTATAAATCACAACTTATCTGATGGAAATCAGCTTGGGCTTTCTGCTTCTCTTTGTCATTTCCCTCTTCCCTCACCCAAATGCTTGACCAGTGGTTAGGCTGAGAACATCAGATTATTATGTGTAATAGATTGAAAGGGCATTTAAAATACATGAATTAGTTTCAGCTTTGGAGCCCAGGGTGAATTCCAGCTTCAACAAAATGAGAGCCTCTTCCATGTCAGCTGCTACCTCAATTCAGGCAGACCATTCTGAGTTGGGGGCAACTTGACTTCTGGAATTCACTTCCTTTGCTAGCCTAATTATGTTGTTCATTAGGGTATCTGCTAGGGGTTGAGAAGAAACTTTCCCTCTGGGCAGGTAGTTCCATAACTGCCTGATTCTAAGGTTCTTGCCTCTGGCTCTCAAACCTCTGGTATTGACCCTTGTCAGACAGAGGAAGCTAGACTGGATCGCCCCTGTGTCTGATCCAGAGTCACAATTCCTCTGATACAATCCAAAACTCCGTTCTTGTTTTTTGGTGTGGCTGAATGTGTATGAGAATTCAGAATTTTTGGAATTCCTTTGGTTCGTGGAAAAGATGCCAACATAATGGGATTTATTTTTTCTACTCAATTTTGGATTTAGTAAGGTTAAATATTGATAAAGTTCATTTAACTGTTTTTTTTAAATATCTTCTCTTGCACTGGTATAAATAAGGAGAAACTTGACTGAAGTCAGTGGTGTTCCGCAGGAGTAAAATAAGCAAAAGTGAAAGAGGTAGTAGGGCCTTCTAAATGTATGTTGTAGTGGAGAGTTGTTTAACAAGCATAATTTTAATGAAGAGATTTTACTGAAGACATACTTTAAAACCCTAGCCTCTCTTAGCCTCTGAGATCCTGTTTTAGACAGCCATGGCAGCAAGAAAGGTACTTGCTCTGCTCTGCTGTCCACTTTCTCTGCTCTACAAACTGGCATCAGAATGTTAGCTGCTAAGCATGAAAGAGGTTGGGGTTTTGCTTGTTGGGAATATTTTCTGCATTCCATCTGCATTCCCCTAGAACTTGACCATTAGTCAGGCTACTTCTAAATGATGCATCTCTTTTAGAGATTTGTACAGATAACAAATGAAAGAGCATCTCTTCTTTTTTTTTTTTCTTTCTTACCTCATTATGCAGGCAGCTGTGTGACAGCCCTCTGACAAACTGTGTTATCTGAGGCTTCCAGCTGCAAGCTGTTCCCATCAAAACTGCTCCAAACTGTTTCATATGTGCCCTTTCCCCTTTCTGCCCATTTCTGTCGGAGTTTAGTTTTAATATGAAGACACTCAGATATAATGTCAGATATGGAGAGCAGATAGTTTTTTTTGTATAAGAACATAGCAGGGGAGGCTTTTTGATGGACCAGACACATTGTGTCCTCAGGGACTATGCAGGAATCATGGTTTGGATGGTTATTTTGGAGTGGGGGAGGTTTGCATGCTTAATTCTGAGTCTCCATGTCATTCTTCACATCATATTTAACTTATTATTGAATTGAAAAAGAAACTAGATTACAGGAGGCCAACCTGAATTTAACAAACCAAATTACATTTATACTCGTTGATACAAATTTCCGAGTGTACTGGAACCATGCATACTCTATATTCTTTAAATGCCTCTCAGTTTATGCTCATACGCCAAAATGGACCACAAAACAACTGCAGGGAAATCTTGTTTGGTATCTGTTTAGAGTAATGTTTTGTGAAACTCTGAGGCTGGCCTTCTTAAGCAGGTTGGCTTCTCCTTCTCTTGTGGAGGCCTAAGTGAATCTGTAGAAAATGGGGCTGGAGATGGAAAACTGAGTGTCCGTGTCTAGACTAGCCCCGAACTTCAAAGGGGGCATGGTAATTAGGGTGTCAGGAGATTACTAATGAAGTGCTGTGGCGCATATGCAGCACTTCATTAGTTAAAAATCTCCACCGCAGCAACTTCAAAGTGTGAATCTTCGAAGTGCCGGCTTGCGTATAGCGGCGGGTCAACCGCGGGTACTTCGAAGTGCCCACGCTACTCCAAAGTCCCTTTACTCTTCCTCCTCTGAAGTCCCTTTACTACTGACCCATGGCTACTCACAAGCTGGCACTTCGAAGTTGCCACGGGGGAGATTTTGACAAATGAAGAGCTGCATATGCACCACAGCACTTCATTAGTAATCTCCCTACGCCATAATTACCATGCTCCTTTCAAAGTTCGGGGCTAGTCTAGACACAGCCAGTGTGGGGTTTTTGGCAGTTCTGAATTGTTTTGACTTGGAAAGCAGCACTGGGGAAAGCTGCTTGTGGACATACATACTGCATACTGCAGAATGTGGATGAGATAGGTCTGCCCTGGATAAGCTGCATGTGGAAATAGGCTAGCTGAACCAAGCTGCCCTGTGTGTTCAATTTTAAAAAAAGTAATATTCCTTCCAAAGCAAGAGGAAAAAAATCACTTTTTCAGAGACTTCCCCTCTTCTGCTCATCTTTCAATCATAAGTAATTAATACTATCTTGGGAGACCCTAGCCTATTATATTTTTTTTTTACCTCACAGTTGGAAATTTTAAGACAATGCTCTTTTATGCACCATAGATTTTTCTATCTAAAGAACAGGGTAAAACAGTTTAGCATGGGGAGGATCTTTCAGGGAGAGAGAGAATCATGATTATGTCAAAGAATTATGTACAGCTTTTGTTTTGTGTTGTTTCTTTCCAGTGGGATTATTCTCTGGTTACTTCTAACATCACCCAAAAGGGTCGCTAGAAATGAATGGTTTCTGGGATCATATTTGACTTTCCATGACCCTGTGGCACTGAGAATGATCTTAACTCATTTATGATATTGAATAACTGTTCATTGCATTTCTGCACATGAAGTTGTGGTCCCAAAAGGATCAGTTTGATGCTCCTGAGACTGGCACTGTGATTTATCAGTGCGTGAATCTTAGTGATTTAGTACAGCTACCTGTACTATTTTACAATAGTTTAAGACTAATTAATGGAATATTCTTTCTTTATGGAGAAATATGCACATGCTGTAGCCTGGATTTTTATTTAGACCTGGCAAGTAGACTTCGTGGTTTTCTGTCACGTTCCCATTTCCTTTATACTCTTTCACACACACTCGTAACCAAGACAAAGGATGTTCACTTGTACCTAACAAGAAGAGTGGAATCAGATGTAAATTCTATTGAACATGGAAAACAGTCATATTAACCCCATAAAATATATAAATAAGGTGCACACTTGAAGACCTCTTTTAAAGCTATTGTGGAACATATCTGTTCTTGTCAAAAGCTGTCCTGCATTGCCAGTGAAAAGGCATTAGGTGCAGGTGTCAAACATGCCTAATGAGGCATAAAGAGTAGACAGGAAAATAACAGAGATTATAGGTACAGAGGATTGTGAATGAAGTGTGAATAGCAGCCGGGATGTGTGAGTGACACAGAAAAGAGGAGGAGACAGGCAAGAATAAAGAAGATCCATCACTCATGTAAGAAGAATGGACGTTTTCAATCACTTGATTGATATCTTCCCATCCAATAATCCCTACAACTTCTGAGAGCTACATTTAAAAATAACCCACATTGTTCCTTCAAAAATCATGAGTTTATTATAAGCCCTCAGGACATTTTACTTAACTTTTAGTGCTGTGGAGACATATAACTATGGGGCGGTGGTGGTGGGGTGTTAGAGTGAGCATTCCAGACCAACTGGACCATGACTTTTTTCACTGCAACAGCCTAGTCCTAAATTAAAAAATAAAGAAATATTCATAAATATTTAATATTAATCTTCTCATTCATTGTAATAATGGTGTACAAATAAATCAGAAATAAAGCTAAATCATATAAACCGCTTCCAAATGTCATCTGGAGACAAATTTAAAGGCCTAAACCTCTCTAATCTGGCACCCGCGGGACCTGACTGGTGCTGGGAGAGAGAATTTTGCCAGACCATAGGGAAGTTAATATAGTCTAGCAGCATTACGAACACTTCCACTGATTACTGGATTCTTACGGCTAAAGAACAGCACAGAACACTGAGTCTATGTCTAGATTAGAGTGATTTGTTGGCAGAAATTTGTGTCAGAAAACATTTTGCAACAAAATGTCTGTCGACAGATCACATCCAGACAGCAAAGCAAACCGATGATGGTGTCAAAGCAGGGTATGAGTTGGTCCCAGGCCCACGACTGCCACGCCGTGTCAGTCCGCAGCTGCTGCTCCATAATCTGGGTCATCCTCCAGAGGGCAGTACTGTGGTCCCATTGGAGGTCTTCGTGGACATACCGACAGCCCCTCGGCTGCAGGCTTGCTCTAGTGGTGAGGTGGGGTTGGCCCAGCCCTGGGACAGTGTAGCTGCAGCTGTAAGGAAGGCAAGAAGGAGAAATGGTGACTCATTCCTGCAACACAGCCCGTAGGGCCCTGCCCTCTACTGTCAGCAGCCACCAACACCCCCCAGGCTATGGCACAGAAACGTTCCAGGAGCAAAGCCGTGTGTGGCCTGCACAAGGAACCCTGCTGCATGGGGGCTCTGTGGTGCCTCCAGGACCAGGCTGACTGCACCAGGTCCCCCTGCTGCATGGGCTGCGACCAAGGGGGGTTTCTGGCCACAGAGGTGTCCCCCCTTGGGTGGCAGGTGAGCTGGGTGCAGCTTGGCCCTCCCAGGCACTCCCATGTACACCTGTGGCTCATAGTGTTGTCTGCAGGAGCAGGTGCCATGCCACGTCTGCAGACATGCCCATGTGCCAGGTGCTGCATGCCGCTGTGGGTCGGGGTCAGACCAGCACTCTTATGGCCAGCCCACTTCCAGCAATGTCAGGTACTGGCAGTGCCCCGCCACCCCCAGGGGACTGGGGCCTCCCATGAAGCTGGTGGCAGGCTGTTGCCCATGCCCAGGGGCTGTCTGCTGGGTCCGGGTGGCACATGGTTCCATGTGCCGGGACCACAGCATGAGGTCCTGTCTGTGCTGGCCATGCACACCCCATTTGCACCCACCTCCCGTGCCCTGGAGTGTGTAATGCATGGGGTACTCACCGGTGGGACCCTTGCCCAGCTCCAAAGGTGCCTGGGAGGTGGCCTGGCTGGTGGGGACCGATTCCAGGATGATTACAAGGCTGCTGCTAGCCTCCAACTCAGTGACTGGCTACAGCTTTAGTGGGACTTGGGGCTTGGAGGCCTCCACCTGCTCCTTTGGGGGCTCCCTGGGGGGACGCGGGTTGCCTGCTGCTCAGCCATAGTGCATGCGGGTGCTAAGGAGTGGCTGCAAGGGTGTAGGGTGCAGCTGGATGTTGCTATGTTGTTTGTACACCCTCAGCCTCCTGCAACAGGGTTTCCTGGGCTCCTTGTGGCTTTAAAAGGGGCCGGCAGCAGGAGCCATAGAATGCTGATTGCTGTGGACAGGGTGCCCCTGGCCCACTTGCACAGCACCCTGGAGGCCTGCTCTGTTGACAGAAGGCCCCCCGGAACATCCAGACCTGCCTTTTGTTGACAGATCTCTGTCAACATAGGCATTCTTCCTCATGGGGAATGGGGCATGGCTTTTGATAAAAGTTCTGCGTTCTGTCAACTTACTGTCAACAGAACACCCTTGGGAATCTGGATGCTTCCTGGGTTTTGTCAAAAAAACCCTTTTGTCTAGACATAGCCTGAGAACCAGGAGTGGGGGCTGTTAACAAACTCTGTGGGACCACAGGAAACTCAGCCACGCCCATGATAAGTGGTCGTCCCGCAACTAAAATCATGCCAGACTACAGATGTTTCTGGGTGACGGAGTTCTGTATTAGAGAGGTTCAACCTGTATTTTTAAAGCGGTTTTTTGTGGGAAGGGTTTGTGGTACGTTTTGTTAATTTTGTCTCCTGTCTGTATTGCTTTCTTCCACACGTCAGAATCAGTAATCTCTCTATCCATTCCTGAAGCATTCGGATAAATTCCAGAGATGTGACTAGGTTATTGCTGAATGGCTAATGTAACAATGAAAACCTAGTCCGTAGTACTTTTCCACTTGTGCATAAGAGTCCACTGTGATTTAAAAAAACACCACTCTTGTGTCCTTCCTTGGTTCCTTCCATCTAAATAAAACATCAGAGTAGTGTTTAAAGTGAGGATTATATCAACAAAATGAAGCGTTTACCTTTTAGTTAAGAAAAGCAGTTTCCTCATGTATTTGTGGTGGTAGAGGTTAGAGCCCTGATCTAGCTCATCTTGAATTTGATGGGAGTTCTGCCATTAACTTCAGTACAGTCAGGTTCTAAGGCCCCTAGATATCCATTGTACCCATCCAGTTCTCACCCAAAAAAGGACACTACCAACTGGAATTGCCTTTGCCAGATGCATGGCCTTAAACATATGGGTGATTCTGCTGTCACTGGTGAAACCACTAGGCTCTGCGCATTAATACATGTGCATGTTGGGGAGTCGCCAGTGTTTCCAAGGTTCAACTACAGGTTGAACCACTCCAGTCTGGCACTCTTGGGACCTGACTGGTGCCAAAGCAGAGAATATGCCAAACCACAGGAAACTGTCTAATAGCATTACCAGCACTTCCACTGCTTACTGGGCTCTTAGAAGACATTTAGGGGTAAATTATAGCTAAATAACAGCACAAAACACAGAGAGCTGATGATCGTAAATAATCTTTATGTGACATCCAGCTAAATAAAATCAAGCCAGACCACAGATGTTGCTGGACCAGAGAGTACCAGACTAGACAGGTTCAACTTTTTAAAAGTTCTGAGTTTGCCCATCACTATAGTCAAAGATCATCTATACACCATTAAAGGTGCTGCGGTCCATGTCCCTTAAATTTTGTCAGCTCCAAGGATAAGCATAGCACTTTGCTGCATGTCCACTGCTATTGCCTGGGCAGCAAGTGTCTTAAACTTAAATGTTCAGGGAGGTAATTTCCAGTTCAATGGACGCACATGGTGTTCCTTCTTTTTTTTTTTTCTTTTGTCTTCAGGTTTTTGCTACATGAATAACAAAAAAAAAGTTGTTTTTGTTTTTTAAACAACAACAATAATAATAGCAACCCACAGGGATTTGTTTTCCCTTCTGGATAGATATAGATATATATAAATAAAAATGAAATAATAGGATCTCCTTTTTTTTAAAGTGTTGACTGCTGTTTGCTTATACCCCAGTGGTGTTAACAAGCAGTAGATTGTTAGTGACAATCACACACTAGCTGGCACTTAAAGCAGAAGGCTTGATTTAATCGCAGAGCTGTCATTTATTATTCTGTTGTGCTATTCCATAGAGGGAAGTGACTGATCAAGCGCCTGCTCCCAGGAGCAGAGGGCTTTTTTTCCCCTCTTTTGTTATGTCTAAATCCTCAATACAAATTGCAGTATTTCTGGACTCCCAGTGGGACCCATTAGTGCCTGTGGGGCATTAAAGATCATTAACAGTGCTGTCAGAGGCGGAGAGAGACAGGGAGTCAGCTAGCCAGCTAGTTGCTTAGCTTTCTCAGAAATCGGAAATTAATACATCTGCTTCATTAATACTGGCTTGTGTTTGATGTTTGTTAGCTGGCAACTTTAATGATGTAGGTTAGCACCAGCTGGACACTTGCATGAATTGGATTCTTTCAATTACATAAAGTTATTTTTCCCCATCCTCCAGCACACTCTTTCTCTGCTCAAAAAGTCAGCTCTCAAATATCAGAGAGGCAGCCATGTTAGTCTGTATCTTTGAGAACAAGAAGTCCTGTGGCACCTTGTAGACTAACAGATATTTTGGAGCATAAGCTTTCATGGGCAAAGCTTATGCTCCAAAATATCTGTTAGTCTAGAAGGTGCCACAGGACTTGTTGTAGCCTTCAAATAGCAACTCCAAAATATCAGTGCGAAGAGGGGAGGCTTTTGTATTTTCAACCTTGCATCCCATTAACTATAGCTCTCTTCCCAGCATTTAACTGCATGGTAATGGAGAAGAAATATTTTAATCACTGTGAATAACATGCTAATCAGTGCTGTGACTGAACACAGGATATTAATTGGGTTAGGGTAAAGCGCTAATGTTGGCATCCAAGGATGTTACTATCATATGCAAAGAAGATAGGGGCTCAATGCCTTTGCCAGCAATTAAACCCAACACAGCAGCGATTGGCAGAGCGATGGGGAATCGGTTCAGCCAAACATCAGCATGACACTGGAACCCCTGCCTCCATCTCCCCTCCCCTTAATTGCCTATTGTGTCCAACAGAGTTTGTCACCCTCATGATGTCACATGTTCAGCTGCCATTTTGCTGCCTGACAGCCAGTTTTGTGAGCTCCTTCTCTAGCTCTTTGCAATCAGGTTGGGACTTAACTAGCTTGAGTAATTCTGTGTTCTCTGCAAAGTTTGCCACCTCACTGTTCACCCCTTGGCATAGCTGGTTTCTGTCTGTGTGGTTTTCTTCCACTGCCAGTATTACTAAAGTGGCACACATGTAAAGCAAGGGCAGGTGAAGTGACATGCATGATGATTGTACACAACATTGGCTATAAGACTCACGTGCTTGCTACACATCCGGTCCAAGCACTGCTGTGGTTCAGTCAGCCCACCTCACATATTCAAGATACATAAGTGCAATTAGCAAAACTACCCTATCCTAGGAAATCATCTAACTTATGACAATCTTGTGGCCCGCTGAGATGAAGGGGGCCACTCAGGTGGCCCATGCGCTAGCCTAGGTTGCCCATCACTGTATTATAATCTATGACTGTGTTTCTCAACCTTTTTTTTTTTTAATACAGTACCCCTTTTTCAAAAAAAAAAAAAAAGTAGCCCCAGACATCTGTCGCATACCCCTAATCTCAACACATACCACCGGTTGAGAAACATGGTCCTAAGGTAATCTGAGGTTTTGAAGCAAGTGCCATGCATCCTTTCCAGGTTACTGTACCCTTTGCAGGAGTCAGATTTGTTTCGCGTATCACCAAGTTACAGCTCACTTAAAAAATACTTACTTATAAAAACATGCAAAAATATCACAAGCACACAGCTAGTGAAAGCTTGCTTTCTACCATCTTATTATGAAATAAATGAATTGGAACAGAAATATTGTACTTATATTTCAGCATAAGGCATATGAAGTAGTAGAAACAAATCATTGTCTGAATGAACTTTGAAATTGTACTGACTTTACTGGTGGGTTTTTTATGTAGCCTGTTGTAAATTAAGCAAATATCTAGATGAGTTGGTGTGCCCCCTGGAAGACCTCAGTGTACCCCCAGGGATACTCATACCACTGGTTGAGAAACGCTGATCTATGGCTTTTAAATTTAAAATCTGTGGAGTTGAACCTCTAATCTTTTCAAAGTTCAGTTTTCACTTGTATTTTGTCTCTACAGTTTTAAGTCAGTTGCTTCCTTAAAGACATTTGAAGAGTGATTGCCTGTGACTTCGGAATCATAGGCTCTACTCCCATCTCTAACACAGGTTTCCTCTCTACACTAGGGTAAATCACTTAGGCTACGTCTACACGTGAAGCCTACATCGAAATAGCTTATTTCGATGTAGCAACATCGAAATAGGCTATTTCGATGAATAACGTCTACACGTCCTCCAGGGCTGGCAACGTCGATGTTCAACTTCGACGTTGCGCGGCACCACATCGAAATAGGCGCTGCGAGGGAACGTCTACATGCCAAAGTAGCACACATCGAAATAAGGGTGCCAGGCACAGCTGCAGACCAGGTCACAGGGCAGATTCAACAGCAAGCCGCTCCCTTAAAGGGCCCCTCCCAGACACAGTTGCACTAAACAGCACAAAATACACAGAGCTGACAACTGGTTGCAGACCCTGTGCCTGCAGCATGGATCCCCAGCTGCTGCAGCAGCAGCCAGAAACCCTGGGCTAAGGGCTGCTGCCCACGGTGACCATAGAGCCCCGCAGGGGCTGGAGAGAGAGCATCTCTCAACCCCCCAGCTGATGGCCACCATGGAGGAGCCGGCAATTTCGACGTTGCAGGACGCGGATCGTCTACCCGGTCCCTACTTTGACGTTGAACGTCGAAGTAGGGCGCTATTCCGATCCCCTCATGAGGTTAGCGACTTCGACGTCTCGCCGCCTAACGTCGAAGTTAACTTCGAAATAGCGCCCGACGCGTGTAGCCGCGACGGGCGCTATGTCGAAGTTAGTGCCGCTACTTCGAAGTAGCGTGCACGTGTAGACACAGCTTTAATCTCTCTGTGCCACTAGTTCCCCATGTATAAAGTTGTTCTTTTTTTTTCTGCTTTGTTTATTTAGACTATAAATTCTTTAGGGCAATAGTTGCCTTTTGCTATGGGTTTATAACAGGGTCAGCAACCCCCCAACACACATGCCCAGAGTGGAAAAGGAGCCAATTTTCATTGGCATGTGAGGCAGGAGCTCAGCCCCGCTCATCCTCCCACCATGCATCTGGGAGCTTGCTCAAATCCATGCCACCTGTGGATTAATAAAAGTCCAGCTTATGCTATCAACCACCACTAAATGGTAAATCTCTGCATCTTCCTTTATTTGTTAATGAAGCTGCTGTAAATAGGACTATTAGTGAATTTAAAAAGTATCAGCACTCAGATAGTAGAGGTGAAAAGGTCAAATTTCAGCATACCTCAGAAAGATTGCTGATCACTGGTTTATACAACGCACAATCTCTTTTGGGATTCTCTAGCTTTACTGGGCTCTGAATATTGATCTTGAGTCTGATCTTGTGTAGAATGGAGTTACAGTGGCATTACTCCTGATTTACGGCTACTGGGGTAATTTAGGATGAGGTGTTACCCAATTTAATACCCATTGTCATATATTGTTATTTGCTATGAGCCGCCTTGTAATGTTGAAACTGTGCTGTGAAGGTTCATGTTGCTTCCTCACACCCTGAATTCTGCATTCTTTTTCAGGTGTTTTCTCTTGCACGTGTTATGTATTTTTTTGTCTTGTATCAGCAGGCGCTGCGTTGTGTGAACAACCTTCTCACGCTCTTAATTTCATGCGAAAAGTCAACTTTTAGACTGTGCTGGCAGAACACAAAGGAATATCAGCTTTAGATTGCTCTGCTGCTGCTGTTCAGATTGTTAAGTCAGGAGAGGTTGTGCTATTGTTTTAAAATGTACAGTGAACTACTGCAGGGGGCAAAGGAAGGAAGAAGGCAATGCAACGTGAGTAATGAAACACCCCTCAGATGTCTAAGTATAAAACTGTGGATGGGTCACAGCAAAAATATGGTCCCACTCAGAGTTTTCTCCTCCAGTGATTCATGTTGCGGGGAGGGGGAGGTTAGATCAGGTCAGACTCAGCATCTTCCATTTCCTGTAGGACAAGAAGCAGCAAGAAGGCTTAAACTGCAGCAAGGGGGGGTTAGGTTGGACATTAGGAAAAACTTCCTAACAGTCAGAGTGGTTAAACATTGGAATAAATTGCCTAGGGAGGTTGTGGAATCTCCATCGCCAGAGATAGACATCTAGCAGTTATGGTCCAGATGGTGCATGGTCCTGCCGTAAGGGCAGGGGACTGGACTTGATGACCTCTCAAGGTGTTCTATGATTCTGTGAGTATTCAGTGAGTCCTTACCTTACCAAGGTAGGTATTAGGCCAGGAGGTTGGACAGTGACTCTTCCATCCCACCATTGTACTGGTAGCTAATGTACAGTATGGGAGATGTGGATTCTATTTCTGGGTCTGCAACAAATTTTTAATACACCTTTGGGCAGGCCACTTACTCTGCCTTAGTCTCCTGACTTGAAAAAATGTAGATGGCACTCTTCTACCTCCTTTGGGTATTGTCAGGATAATCATTAATGTCTGAGCCTAGGGCTACATCTGCAGTAGGTAAAGTAAGTCAACCACAGATACACAATACTAGCTCCAGCAATTGCATGGCTAAAGTAGTTGCGTAGCGTTTCTTTCGTCGACCTCCCTTACTCCTCGTGAGGAGTACAGGGGTTGACTGGCCCCGAAAAGGTCAGTTTCACACGTCCATACTAGGTGTGTGAAATCGAACCCTGGAAGATTGACTCTGAGCAGGTCTCAGTAGCCTTAGTTAGTGAGTGCTAGAGAAGTGCAATGTAGCATTTATTTTAGTCTCCTCTTTCTGTGACTTAGTTGTGGCTTTGGGATTCAGAGGTACATAATATGGCATTTTCCTCGGCACATTTTGTCTTATGAGAGTACAAAGCCTGCTCACTTTTTCATGCTGTAGATGGTCCCATTGAAGTCAAGTACATAATATTTAGTAGGATCTGATAATAAATCTCTACTTTCTAACAAGGATATACCAATATAGTGCAATCCTGAGCTCTATTTGCAACTGCTTGTGATGCACAATGACCACAGAATTGAAACCCAGATCGATAGCAAGATGTGATAAAGGCAGCTGACCTGCGAATGGTGTGGTGCACATTTACTGACTGTTTTTTAACAGAAAAATAGTACTTATATAGCTGATTAGGATTTGTATTTCTAATTTGCATTGCCATAAGTCTAGGTGCCCTGGTTGTGGATCTGGGCCATCTTGTGCCAGGAGCTATGCAAGCACAGAACAAAAAGACAGTCTGGGTCTCCAAAAGCTTGCAGTGGGTGTCTGACACTGACAGAAGTGTCGATCTGGCCAGCGTTATGAACTTGTCCCATTGAAATGGCTACCACTAGTTGGGGAGGTGATTTTATTAGGCTGAGGGCAAAGTTCTCTCCCTTCAACATACATTGGCTATGTGTGCAGTTTTATAGTGGCTTAGCTGTACCAGTACAATGCAAACACGTCATAAGAAATAATGTAGTTATTCATCTGTCTGAAAAGGTTTCATTCATGTTCGTTAGTTTTATTATCCCTAATTTACACGTGAGGAAATGAGACAAAAAGCAGCTAAGTGATTCACTTAATGGCAAAGCTAGGGCTAATAACTGTGCCTTTACCTTATTTTCTATAAGTCAAGTCATTTGTAAATGTCCCACCGCCCACCCCATCCATGAAATTGGTGACCTTAAACTCAGTGTCAGACTTTTGATGTAGTCAGAGTGGTTTAGTGCTTCCATTCCAAGATGACGGGTGTTTTAAGGACAGACAACAATAGAATCATAGAATCCTAGGGCTGTAAGGGACCTTACTAGGTCATCAAGTCCAGCCCCCTGCCTGAAGCAGGATTAACCCTAACTAAATCATTGCAGACAAGACTTTGTCAAGTTGGAACTTTAAAACCTCTCTAGGAAATGCGTTCCAGTGCTTCACCCTCCTAGTGAAAAATACGTTCCTAATGTCCAACCTAGACTTCCCGCTCTGTAATTTGAGATCATTGCTCCTTGTTCTGCCATCTGTCACTACTGAGAACAGCCTTTCTCCATCCTCTATAGATCCTCCTTCGGGAAGTTGAAGGCTGCTATCAAATCGCCCTTCACTCTTCTCTTCTGCAAACTAAATAAACCCAAATCTCTCAGCCACTCCTCATAGGTCATGTGCTCCAGCCTTCTAATCATTTTCATTGTCCTCTGCTGGACCCTCTCCAATGCATCCACATTCTTTCTATGCTTGGAGGTGGGGGTGGATCAGAACTGGATGCAATACTCCAAATGTGACCTCACAAGTGCTGAATAAAGGGGTACTTCTCTAGATCTGCTGGAAATGCTCCTCCTAATGCACCCTAATATGCCATTAGCCTTTTTGGCTACAAGGCCGCATGGTTGACTCAACATCTCTGTATGCTGTGGCAAGGGCCCCTTTCTCCCTGGCCAGTGTGTGGGCCAGCAGCTGGTTTCTGGGGTAGGGAGCCCAGACACTCCCTTAAGGCCTCCCTCCCTGGATATGTCTACTTTACAGCTCTTTGTAGCTTGTAAGTCACTAACATGGTGTCTCCCTCTGTCTCTCCTCTTGTCTGTCCTTCTCTTTCCTCTGAACTGGTGAGGCTTTCACATGTTTCACACAGGCCTGAAGGGGAGTCAGCTGGCCCCAGTCTGCCTGGGCCAGCTCCCTGCCAGCTGCTTCTAATTGTCCTACAGCCTTGCATCCTTAATTAGCAGGCCTTTCACCCTGTTTGGGCTGCCTTTTCCCTCCTCTGTAGCAGTCCTCTGGTCTGACCTTCTCATAACGTGCTGAAAACGTACTCCAGGACCAAGAGAAATACCTTCTTCTGGAGGAGGCCAGGACTGTAAGTACCTATCTGCCTTGCCAAGGAGGCCAGTCAGCCCTTAGCGATGCCTTTTGTGGTGGACGTGAGAGTTGATTTAGTAGGTTCAAGTAAGTTTTATTGCACTGTCTGTGCCTTTTCCTGTCCCACCGGTAAGAAAACATTCATTGCTTTTACTGCGAATGCAAGCCTGGTCTGGCGCCACCTGGTTTCATGGTCATGCCTATGTGACTGAGTGTGTGCTGCATAACTGACTGACCAAGCTGGTTAAGATCCTTCTAAGTGAGACTTTTTATTATATGCCATGTTGCTCTGCCATGGATGGTAATTGGATTCTTTTTTACTGACTATGTGGTTAACTTTCCTTTTCACAGCAATAAATCTTATGCAGCGTTTAACTTTAAAAGTAAGAGGGAGGGAGGAGAGTGGTGTGGGAGGGATAATGAGGGGACCCTTCTTGGAATACTTTTTTTTTTTTTTTAACACATTGGTTTTATTTATTATTTGCCAGGGGAAGCTGTTGGGTGGGTGAGACAGTGGCATCTCAGACAGCTGAACATGGCTGGAATCTTTCTGGCATGCTGGACAATTCAGGCCCTGTTTGGCGAGTTTTCAGAATTTGGTTTTGCTGGTGCCAGCAATTATGAAAGAGGCATGCTCAGCTTTAAACACTCCAGTGCTGATAGACAAAGTGCTGGTTTAACAGATCTGCTTAATGGAGAACAGGTGAATAAATACAGGATTAGAGAGCCTGATGCAATAAGAGCCTTATTATAGTGTGTAATGTGTGGGTTTCTTTTTTTTCCCCACCTGACAATTTTAGTTGCGTTTAAAAAAGAACTATGTCTCCAAGACTTCTGCTGACATGATTAATCTGAATGTATTAAGCCTCTAGATTGTTTCCTGAGTGTATCCAGTTCATTTAAGGATATGTCTACACTGGAAGATATACACACACACAAGCAGTGAGTCTGAGCTGAGTTCTGCCATCTCAGATCTCTCGGGTTTGAAATAGCAGTGCAGGCATTTCTGCTGAGGCTGAAGCCTGGGTGCTGAGACTCATCTGCCTTGCCAGGTTTCAGACTGCAGCAGGGCTGAAAGTAATTTACACTTTTTACAGGTACTGTCGTACTGCAACCCCTCCTGGGGGAGGCCCTCAGGGCAGGAGGGTGGGAGGGGGTTGTGATACAACAGAAGCTGCAAGAAATTTAATTGTAGAGTGGAGTCCAGGGGTTTAAGGCAGGGGTTTCTGGAGCATTTGGGTGGGGCTCAGGGAAGTGGATAGGGCACTTCAGAAATGTGTGTAATAATCTAGGAGTGTAATCTAGGACTC